>NW_020201824.1:0-15382 GCF_001531365.2 Cynara cardunculus var. scolymus
ACTTGTCTCTTATTCTCCCCAGAATCATGACTCTTGGGGTGAGAGACTAAACAGGAAGAGTGGTGAATGTGAGTGGATATAATATGCATGATATTGAAACATTCACAAAAGGAGACATCACAAGAAGCTTGCTTAAAATTTTCATTAAAATTCTCAAAGAAGGGTATAGAGATTTTGTTTTTAGAACCCTTCTTAGGTATGGGCTTCTCATTACAAGATTCCTTTCCTATTCTAGGCTCTGTTTTGAAATCCTTTTTAAAATTCTTCTGTATTGGTCCCCCCTTTGATTTTCCTGCAATCATTGGGACATAAACATTATTAGTCAGAGGCCATTTTTTCAATTGCTGCCAAGTATAAATAGGTTTTTGAGTTGTAGAGACAGAGCGTTGAGAATTACTTTGTTTTCGAATTTCTTTCTTTCCTTTCTCAAGATCAATAGCAGTTTCTACAACTTATGCAGTACTAACTTCAAGATCTGAGGCATATTTATGCTTAGACATTACTTTTCCAGAGAGCTCTTTGACAAAAACCTTTTCAAGAAGAGACTCATTTGCAGAAGGCTCTGTGATATATTTTGAAAAGAATTCCAGAGCCTCTGAGGACAATTTTCTTCCAAGAGACTGACCAAAAGCATAGTTTTCTTGAGAATGTGGTTGTCCAAACTTGAAAATTCCTATATGACCCTGTCTCATAAACCTCCTTGGCATGGAATCCTTCTTTGCAGAAGGTGAGAAGGAATCAATATAGTCTTCATAGGCAATATTTTCCATTGATAAGCACGGTTTTGTGTCTGGATCAACCAACAGCCTTCTCCTTTTGAAAACGGGCTTTGTTTTAGAAATTTTACTTTTCAAATTATTTGAGGATCTAAAGGTACTCTCAAGAGTTTTGTTTGATTTAAAACCAGGTTTGTTATCAAATTCTGAGAAACCTAGACCTCTTCTGCCCAAATTGACTTTAATCTTTTTGTAAATATTTTGAGCCTCTTGAAATTTTTTAATTTTAAGCTCTCTGTCAAGCACATCTTGGTACAAAAATTCTCTTTCCTTTTGAAAGAATTCTTTAACAAAAGTAATATTACACTTCTCATGCTCCATCTGCCTTAATTCATCCACATTATTTTTCAAATCTTTTTGGACCTTGGCAAGCTTTTCCTTTGAAGAATTTTCTAAATTTATAAACTTTGATTGCACTTCTTCGAACATTTTGAAAAATCTATTTCTTTCTTCTGTGAGCAGAATTACTTCTTTTTCACAAAGAGAAAGTTTTTCTTTCAGATTGAAATGCTCCAAATGACATGAATCGARGTTATCGATGATCTCTGTGTAAAGATCAAGAGATTCAGAAGAGTAGGAAGTAGAAACCTCTTGGTCATTTCTGTCAGAGGAGTCTGAGTTAATGTCTGCCATCCCACAGAAGAGCTCGTCCTCTGTGTCCGAGTCTTCCCAAGCGAGAAGACCCTTCTGTTCATCTTCATCAGAGGACTCATCGGTTACTAGCCACTTGATTGAGCTAGCAAAGACTTCTGCTGATAGTAGTCAGCCTTCTTTTTATAGAAGGCTGCATCTTTAGGACCCCTCTATGGTGCCCTTGGCCCTTTTGACCAGCAGTCTGCAGCAAAGTGGCCTGGCTTGCCACATTTGAAGCAACCATCTTTTGGCTCTTCCTTCCTCTACTTTTCTGCCTTCTACGAAGGCTTCTGCTCCTTCTCTCTTGTCTCAGATCTATCACCTTCTGTAAAGTTTCTTCTGTTGAAACTTTTATACTCCTTCCTCTCTCTACCCTTTCTAAACTCTCTGGTGATTAAAGCCAGAGTTTTCATTATCTCCTTCATGGAGACTTCTTCATCAGAACTGTCATCACTTTCTTCTATCAGAACCTTCTTCGTCTTCGTCTTCTTCTTCTCCTTCTCTTCTTTCTTTGCCTCTTTCCCCTTTCCTGAGCTGCCATCCTCTGCGACTAGAGCAAGAGGGCCACCATAGTTCTTTTTCATTTGCAGAACTTGAGGCTCTTGACTTTTAAGAGATCCAAACAAGTCTGCMAGAGTCCACATTTCCAAATCTAAGGTGGCCTTCATGGACATGGTGAGGTGCATCCATTCAACTCCAAGGCTCTTCAAGAATAAAGAGTTGTTGTCATCTACCGTTCTCATGACTCCATACCTCTTGCAGTTGCTAATCAAGGTATTCAATCTAGAGTATGTGTCCGACATGGATTCACCTTCCTTCGCTTTGAAGCTGTGGTACTCGTCAATGCAAATTGATCGATTGTTCTTGAGTGTTTTCTTACCTCCTTCAATCTGCTTTTCTAATTCTGCCCAAATATCCATGGATAGTTGAGAGTGATCGATGCATTTGAAGATTTTGTGAGGTATTGTCATAATTAACAATCGTTTGCACTTGATGTCCAATTCACCATAATTTTGTCCTCATCACTCCAGTTTGCAATAGGACGTGGCTCGTAGTGCWCAGGAATTTCTGGAGTTGTTCCAGTGGCTGGAACTCTTGGAATTAAGTTCATTGGGACATAAGGAGGATTATAGAGGAATTCACATATCCTTGGGTGAATTCCTTCCAAAAAATTAACCATTCGCACTTTCCATTGGGGATACTCCTCACGTATAAACGTGGGAGGTTTAGATTGAGAACCAGTGCTCACGAAAGATGTATTGGCCAGATTCGTCATTGAAAGAAGAAGAAAAATAGGAATAAGATGAAACTGATAAAATAGAGTAAAACTGAGTAACCTGAAGAAGAAGACTGGTGTTCTAGAACAAATGCAGATTAATACCAAGAATAGAATTAATCAAATAAGAATTCGATTCTAGCTCTGATACCAATTGTTAGGACCTGTAAACTCAGTTTTGATATTAACCAAATACTCTGGATGATCTTTAAGAACAATAACAGTGCAGCAGAAACAATATAAGAACAAATAGAGTAATGAATCAAGAACACACAGTTGATGAATATGAAGAACACGAGAGAATAGCTTCAAAGGTTTTTCAATTGATTGAAAATAAGGCGATTACAATTCGGAAGCACACTGAATTACAAAGACCTAGCTGCTATTTATACTAGTTCCTAACGGCTTTTCTGACACGACCTAGACGTGTGAAACGATCCAAGCCATCCAAATCAAGTCGATTACAAACATAGTCATGTGAGAAGCACATGCAACTAACTAACCTAAGTAAAACAGTAAGAAGTGGTTCTTCATAGAAGATAAACCCGCAGACCCTCTATGAGCTATTCCAGAGGTTCTGCTGCATTTGCTTCTGTTGCCAGAGGACCAGTTTCCAGAACCTCTGTGATAGACAACAGAGGTTCTGTCACTCTTGACTTGTACGATTGAACATCTTCTGTTGTTGGTCCTCTGTGGTCTTCTGTGGAATGAACCCTTCTGTCAACACTTGCAGAAATCTTTTTCATACTTTTACATTAATGAATATGAGAGCTAACAACCTTCAACAATGTCGAAGATAAAGCTGAAGATAGAGACAGACAGTTTGTGATCTGAAGCGGTTTTAAGTGATAACAAACATGTCTACAATCAAGTGTAAAGTTTATTCAAGATTCAACAAAAACTGAAGAAACTCTAAAGTTAAGCCATTGCCAACGATCAAATAAATTTTGCTATACAAGATTAGTTTTTACCTTATCCTCCTGCACACAAAGGACAACCCTATACCTCTCAAAGTAAAGCACATGTATAGAGTCACTCTATTGTCTCCAAACGTGCTTACCTACTTTGTGAAAGACTATTGTTCAAATACGGCCAAAGCCTGTATATCTGAAGGCAAAGGACAAGCTCACCTCTAGAAGTTTGCCATGTGTTGTGTATCCTCTGACTTGAATTTAATGCAATGAGTATAAATAGCCCATAGAGACTCTCTTCTCCATATTCGCTAATAAGATAAGCTTACTTAAAGAGAAGAACAACACATACATGCAAAACAGAGCTTACTCTCTAGCAACTTATAGCATCTTCTCAAGCAAGCCTTTTCTCTCTTGCTTTTATGTATCTTGTGTGCTCTCTACATTGTTTACTTAAGTTCTATATCTTATCTTCTTCCACAAAAAATATGTAAATGTTGTATCGATCTTCTCATATCAATAAAGGATTTTAAAAAGTGAATTTTGTGTTTTTATTCATCCTCCATCTACAAACTGTTACCTTTAAACTTTTGTTGATCTGTCTGGGACAAACAAGTGGTATTAGAGCAGTGTTTATTATCTCTTTCTTTTAGATAATTTACTAATCATTTTTCTTCAAATGACTTTGCAAAACACAAGCACCAACTTTCACGATAACCCCGATTCATCAGAGACAACTTCAGTCTTTGGAAGAATCAGATGTTCCTTTTCCTGGAAGGTGTGGATCTTGAGATTCCATACTACATTGAGAATGGACCTCATGTTCCATTTTAAGTATCTCCACCAGTTCCTGCAACTACTATGACTGACGCTATTCCTGAGAGGCAAATTCCGAAACTCCCTTATCAATGCAGTGACAAGGACAAGAATAAGATGACACTAGATATTAGAGCTAGATCTATAATAGCCATGTCTTTTCTTGATGAGGTTTATCACTCCATGATGAAGCTAAGAACCTCGAAATCCATGTGGGACACTCTATATGTTCAATATGAAGGTACATATGAGGTACAAGAGTCAAGGAAGATTAATGTTAATCCCTTCTCTCATTTATTTGATGATAATCTCGTTTACCTTTTACAAAGTATTATGTTTCTGTCTTTCAGTTCCAGCGATCATCACCGAGTATGTTCAGTGATCGCTGAAACATATATTATAAATCCTGTAACGACAGCGATACTTCAAGAAGACAAAACTCACACCAAAAAACTTCAGCAAAAGTCGAAGATTGAAACTAAAGATTAAAGACTAGCACGTTGGTGATCTGAAGCGACATTTCAATGATTACAACCTGGTCAACATATGTGTCGAAGGACAAGACAAAAGCAATATTGCATAACAAGCTTCTTTTGATCGCTGATTGCTGGAATAACACTGAAGGTCTCTTCAGCATTCGCTGAGGCTTGGGCAGTCTTCACACATATGTTGACTAGGTTGTAATCACTGAATGCCGCTTCAGATCACGAAGTGCTAGTCTCTAATCTTCAATTTCAGTCTTCAACTTTTGCTGAAGGTTCTTTGGTATGAGTTTTTTCTTCTTGAAGTATCGCTGTCGTTGTAGGATTTACAATACATGTTTCAACGATCACTGAATAGACTCAATGATGGTCATTAGAACTGAAAGACAGAAACATAATACTTCGTAAAGGGTAAAGAGGATTATTATCAAATCAATTAGAGAGAGAATCAACAATCTCCCCCTATTTGATGATAACAAAACAACATAAAGAAAGTTGCCTTATCAAATAACAGTAAGGAAAAGTTACATATAAAGTATATGTCCTATTTAACTGTTTTGAGATCTTTTTCAGTGATTCAGTTTTTACTTAATAAATTTTCTTAAGTTACAAGTTTAAGAAAATGTATAAGAAGGGAAATTGAAACTGAAAGTATGTTCACTGAATTATAGATTGTCAGTGACTGCAAGAGAACACTGGAACTCATAGACATGTGTCCTTATTACTCTTTTCAGGAATCTTTTTCAGTGATGCAAATGAAACACTTATATTAATTTAAAGGAAATATTACAAGTTTTTCAGTACATTTCTTAAAATTACAATATATAAGTTGAACATTGAAAGTCGACATATAAACAAAAGATAGACAATGAAAGACAAATTACAAAAATAGAAATAACTAATCTAAGTTACTCAGATTGATGTATCCAAGTACTTCTTCTTCGAGCTCCTTTCGACGTCGAAATTCCTTTATGATCTTGATGTTCATCGTTTCACCATATATATCATCATTTAGCCAATATCTGATGTATGCAAGATGTTTCATTGGGCATAAATGTAACTCAGACATTCTTTGGAAGCTGACTTTGCCTTCATAGTCAAGGAAGATAAGTCCTAACTCAGGCTTGATGTGCACAATGTTGGGTATGTAAGGACCCTTTGCTGGCAATGAGAGATTCAACATAGAAATGTCCGGCTTCTTCGAAGCCTTCAGGACTTCATCCAAGGAGAATTTTGTTTCATGTTCGTTCCTTAGGGTTGGTCCGTCATTAAGACTTGAAGGTCTTTTTCTTCTTCCACCTTTCTTCAAAGTAGGCTTTTCAGGGACATCAACATATCTGGACATCTTCTTGATCAGATCGCTAATGATGTCTTTTATAATAGGCTTATGTCTTGATTTTCACCGCATAATGTCTTAACGGATCTTCAGCCATTCACTGTAGCCATACTCTCTGAGGTAGGAAGGATACTCTATGATAGCGTCAAGGTTATCCCTGGTGATGAGCATTGAGACCAGAAATCCACCGTCTTTCATCCGTCCGCTGATAGTGACGTTTGAAATAGGATGAGGGATGACTCTCTTGTGTAGACGATCTTCGCTCCATTTTCTGTCATGGTCGGCCAACATCAGTGCTTTTTCGCGTTCAACTTCTACAATAGAGAGAATCTTAGCTTGGGCCTGGAGAACATTCACCATTTTTTTGGATTTCTTCCTTGGAAGAACTTTGGCAGCAAGAGACTTGGCCAACTTTAAGTTGTCCTCAGTCTGTTTATGTTGAAGATTGAGTTCTTCCTCAGCCTTGAGTGCCTCGAGTCTTTCAGCTTATGTTAGGAAGTCGAACTCACCACAACTAGAGGCACGAAGAGGAATTTTTACTCTAGTTTGGTCGAGAGACTCCCTCAGCTGAGACATCTTCTGGCCGGTGGGAGCGCTGGGGGATGGGTTTTCAGGGACCCATTCCTCCAACCGACCGCAGGTAGTGGTAGGGATGGAGAGTTGATACATGGACGTGATGGTGATAAGGCTTGAGGACTCATTTGTTAAAGGTTCTAGAGGTTGGAACAGTACCTTTAGGTTGCCTTCTTCAGCAACACCCTTGTTTTTCGACTTGGTGTTCTGGTTCTTTAGTTGAGTCGCCTCTTTCTTCCCTTGCTCCCTCTGGGATGTAGAATCCCTGAGGGCGATACCTTTCATGGCACCGGCAGGTCTCTGGTATTGAATTGTGAAGTCGTCGTCATCTTCGTCTTCATCATCATCATCATCATAATCATCATCATCATCCAGGTCTTTGAAAGCATCAGGAAGGTCGGGAGATTCACTGTCTTCTTCATCATCTTCTTTATCATCATCTTCCATATCACTAGCATTAGCTGCAGAGGTGATTGGAAGGTCATCATCACGAGCTTCAATGTCAGCTCGAACGACATCAACATCCTCAGCTACAGGAGCTTCACAGGTAGTTGATTTTTCATTAACGACATAAACTTCAACATCAGCTTTAGGATTTCCAGCTTCAGCGTCAGTCGTAGGCACAACAGGTTCAGCAGTAGCATCGGCATTTGATGGAGCAGCTCCAGATTCTGTCTCCCCCTCTTTGGCAGTGGCTTTGGAGCAATAGCCAAAGAAGTGGTCGACGGTGCGGATCAAGAGGACCATCATCTCTTTGAGTCTGGTTATTGCACGAGCTAGTAGAACAGTAGCCTCACATGCTTCATCTAGCTACGCACAGTCATCAGCAGTGAATGACGGTTCAGGTGCTGGGATTGGCTGTTGGAGAGTAGCCAGGATCTGCTGCATTAGCTCCGTATGCTTGGCAAGGTAAGAATTCCCTTCATCGGCCTTGCTCGTTAAAGCATTGATGGCCTCAGGGTTCTCTTGTCCAGCCACTTGCATTGTGGAGAGCTGGACCTTGACATCCTGTACTTCAGCCCGAACAACTGAGAGGTCAACATCTACTTCGTCCCGAAGAGGCATGCCTTTATGGACTTCGTCCATTTTGATAAAGATTGTCTCGACGACAGGGAAGAGTAGTTTTACATCTTCAGCCATGTTGTATTCATCTTCCATGGCTGGTTTTTCAAAAGGACCTGAAAAGTCACAAGGGTGAGCATAAAAGGTCTCGGGGTTAGTAGAAATGAAAGGGTAGGAAGATGGAGTACCTAAGGCTTCTTCAGCGTTATTTGAAGGATTAACGCTGGTTCGATCCATGGTGCCTTCGAGAGGATAGGCGCCAGTTTGTTGAGATGCCTCGAGAGGAGCAATCTCAGGTCTAGTGGTGAGTGTTTCATCACCAGGGAGGACATTCGTTGATGAGTTATGAACACGTGTAGAGACCAAAGACGGAGGGGAGGAGAAAATGGCTGAGACTGATGGTCGTAGGTTGTCAGCAGTAGCGATGCTGATATTCTCATCTTTAGTGATTTGCTTCTTACTTGTCCAGCTCACCAACTTTCCACCTAGAAGCTGGCAGCCTCCAGTGGTGCTTTTCCTATCGATCTTGCAACCTACAAAATCACTATCTGAATAAGCTATAAGGTCAAAACTTGAACTCTTAGGGTACCAGAGACCCAAGTTAGGAGTTCCCTTCAGGTATCTAAAAATGCATTTTACAACAATCAGATGGGATTCCTTAGGTTCAGATTGATATCGTGCATATAAGCAAGTAGAATACATGATATTTGGTCGACTAGCTGTAAGATACAACAGGGAGCCGATCATTCCTCTATAAACAGTTACGTTTACAGGCTTTCCATTTGGATCCTTGTTGAGAGAGTGTGGAGGAGCCATAGGAGTCTTCATAGATGAGCTGTTAGAGAGATCAAACTTTTTAAGCATATCACAGACATACTTACTCTGACTGATAAAGATACCTTTATTGGATTGCTTGATCTGGAGACCTAAAAAGAAGGTTAGTTCTCCTATCATACTCATCTGGTATTCTTCATGCAGTCAGCGAACCGAAAACATAAAGTGGGATTAGTGGAACCAAAAATAATATCATCGACATATATTTGGACTAGATGATATGACCTTTAACTTTCCTAAGAAATAAGGTCTGGTCAATTATTTCCACAGACGGATTTCTTAGAGATGAGAAAAGACGAGAGGGTATCATACTAGGCACGGGGAGCCTGTTTTAACCCATAAAGAGCTTTATCCAAACGATAGACATGGTTTGGATACTTAGGGTCAAGAAACCCTGGAGGTTGTTCAACATAAACTTCCTCTTGAAGTTTTCCATTTACGAAAGTGCTCTCTACAACCATTTGGTGGATTTTGAAGTCTCTATGGACATCAAAGGATACAAAGAGTCGAATTGCTTCGAGTCTAGCCACTGGTGCGAAGGTCTCGTCATAATCGATTCCTTCTTCTTGTCTATAACCCTGAGCAACAAGACTAGCCTTTTTACGGGTTACCACACCTTCTTCATCTAACTTGTTGTGATAGACCCATTTGGTGCCTATCACAGTCTTGTGAGATCGATGTGGGATAAGGTACCAGACTTTGTTCCTATCAAACTCAATGAGCTCCTCTTGCATGGCAATGACCCATCTAGGGTCTGAGATGGCATCGTTGATCTTCTTGGGCTCAACTAAAGAAAGAAAGTTGACAAAGAGACAAATATTACCTAGATCTCGACAAGTCTGAATGCCTGTACTTGGATCACCAAGAATTTGATGAATAGGATGGTATTTAGTCCATCGCTGAGCTGGTAGAGGATTATCATCTAAGCATAGATGTACGGGAGGATGACGCTTCAGCTGCAGATGCTTCAGCAACAGGAACAATTGCTAAGGAGCCTCATATTCAGCGACTGATACAAATTCAGATGCCAAAGGAATTTCATTCACTGATTGATCAATATTTGAAGTAGAAGGAAGAAAACAACTAATGGTCACTGCAACGATATCTGAAGAAGACACGTTGGGGTGATTAGCTGCAACTGGAATGATTAATTGATCATCTTCAGCTTCTGGGGCTTCAACGTTGAAAGGAATGCTGAAGGAAGCTTCAGGTTTTCCAGTATGAGAGAACATCTAGTTTTCTAATTCTTCATCATCATTAATGATGGGTTTAGAATTAGCTGATTGAGATTCGTCAAATGTGACATGAATAGTTTCGTCTATTGTCTATCGGCATTTGTTGAATACTCTGAAGGCTTTGGACACTGAAGAATATCCAAGAAAGATTCCTTCATCAACTTTGGGATTGAACTTTCCTAGTTGATCACGATTGTTAAGAATATAACACGTGCAACCAAAGATATGTAGAAAGCTGATAGAGGGCTTTCTACCATGGAAAAGTTCGTAAGCTGTCTTCTTGAACCTCTTAACGATCAGCGACCGATTTTGAGTGAAACAAGCGGTGTTGACAACTTCAGCCCAGAAGTGAGTAGGAAGATGGGATTCGTTGAGCATTGATAGAGCAGCCTTAATGATTGTTCGATTTCTCCTTTCAGCGACCCCATTTTACTGAGGAGTTCTCACTGAAGAAAAGTTATGAGAGATTTTGTTTGTCGCAAATTATCACCAAATCAAATAAATCTTGTACAGAAAAAGATGAACAAGTAGAGAGAATTTCAACCCAAATGATTTTGTATTGATTGCTTCAATGATTACACAAATTCTCTCTCAAATCACAATTAACTCTCAAAATGACGATTAGCTACACTAATTACAAGGCACTACCTATTTATACTGGAAAGCATTAAAATACTAAACTGTTACAAAATAGGAGAAACTTGCTTGAATACAACATTAAAGCACAACTTTCAACCCAACATTCTTCCCCTTTGGATTCAAGCTCGAGACAAAGTAAATCTTGATCGTCGAAATCCCAGATTTTTCTCACACCTCCATAAGGCACTTCGACATTGCAACTTTTCATCCAGAAGCTCTAAAGCACTTATCCGAAGGAACCTTTCTCTTGGATTCATTTTATCGCGTTCTGCCACCTTATCATCAGTACTTATTCAGCTCGCTGAATCTTATAAACCTCTTGGCTCTATCAACACCATCATAGATCACACCAAATTCAGGATCTTCAAGTATCAGAAACAGAGGGTAGCCTTTAATGTCATCAAGGTCTTGGTTTGGTCTCTTCAAGTTTACAATCTTTTGATTGCTTTTAAAGCCTATTTGAACGTCAATCACCAAAGACAGCTTGACATGACCCTTAGATATCTCTTAATTGCTTCTAGACCAAGAACCACTCCTTCTATTCCAACCGTCAGATCACAAATCTCGTGATAAAGATGCTCCAAATCTTCAAGATAAAGGTTCCAAAAATCAGCTTCGCTAAACGTCCATATATGACCATCTCGTCTCGTCACAGTGAATAATGGATACCAGACTTTTACGAGTTTATTGGCATCAATACTCTTGATTGAAACAATTCAGTGTTTGGTGCGTACTTGACTAATCAGTTGGCACTTTGCTTTCAGAAAATGCTTGTACTCGACATGATATTCACGCGTTTCCTTTTGAATTCCGAGTATTTTTCTCTGCTCAGAGCTTTCCGATGACATAGGAAGACCGCAGAGTATATGTCTTCGAGATACGGTTCTCTGATTCGAGCTCTATCAAATCCTGGGACGTTGACGCGAATGGAAAATGGTACATAGTTTTTAGAAAATATCTCTGTTGGATCAAATACCGCCCTTGTGGTATCAGATGCGCTTTGAGACACTATAGTAGGAGCTTCAGAAGGGGATTGATGATTAGCCTGGAATGGAAAGATTAGATTATCTTCATCAATGTCAGGTTCAAAGTCAAAGAATATGTCCACTGATTCATCAATATTATCTATGTCAGCACCATAATCCTGAACTCCTCCCAGCTCTTTTGAAAACACGTCATTCATTAGTAGACAGATCCAACAGCAACCTTGTTTCTAGAGTGGAGATCGCGTGCTTTGCAACCATTGGCTCGATCACTGGATCTTCCGCTACAGCTAACTTATAGCCTGTAGTTCATTCAGTAGTACCAGCTTGAACATGACTTTCTTCTCTGATCTCTTCAGGCTCCAACTCTCCAGCAACACCTATCTAAGACTCAACCATCCTCTGTATTTTCATATCCCCCTCATGGTGATCAGGATCGTCCTGATCATCATGCCTTCATTTCAAAGAGGTGGCTTGAGCGCGACATGTACTCTCTAAAGTTGATACTCATTCGGAGAGGGCATTAATGGAATTCTGCATTTGAGTAAGTGCTTCGGTGTTTGAAGCGATTGTAGAACCAAGCTTGGAAAAGCTAGAAGCTACAACGCTTTGGAAAGCAAGAAAATCTGAGACCTTTACTGTCGGGTTCTATTCAACTTGTTTCTTTAATAAGCCTACAAGATCTGCATCCGCCACGTCAGGATTTTGAGTTGAGATCAGCTTGGCGTATAATAAAGATTTAAGCTCTTCCACCGATTGGTCATGCTCCTTTGGAGGTTCAGGGGCAGGGCGGTGGTGATGGTGCAAACGCTTCTTCACATATTGGATTCTTTCCCTTCAACAATCTTTTCAAGCTTAGGATTTCTTCTATCATAGTATCCTGGACAGCCTTTAGGGCACCATCCAAATATTTCCTTGATATGAAGTCGGGAAAAGTAACACCTGGATCACTTATATTATCAGTTGAGACAACAGTTGAGAAAACTGCTGTGCCTACGTTCAGTGTTGGCATAATAGTAGCACTGGTAGGACTTTCGACCTGTCCTCCTGAAAAGTCAAAAGACTCCACTCCGATCATTCCAGCAAAGTCACAAAAAATTGCAGGTTGAGCAACAGATGCTCGAGACTCAAGTGTACCTAAGTGTATCGCTTGTAGACTCAAGGTGCACTGAATCAAAGTCATAGGTTGGGGCAGAGGCCTACTTATTTCAATATCCACATTCTCCAAATGAGAAGCAGATAGATTATGTGCTATGTCCCTGTGAGATGTTGAAACTGTTGCTTGTTAAGAAGCAACATAGTGTCTTGAGGTGTGCATTTGCATAGTTGGGGCTAGCTATGTCTGTTTCAATATCAACATTCAACGGATGAATGCCAATAGCAAATGTGGTTGCCTGGTTTAGTGTGTCGTCTAGGATAGGAGCATTATCTTCTTTTTGAGCTCCACACTCACACTCACCCTCACCCTCACCCTCACCATATTCTTCTACTTCCCTTTCGCTCAACCTCTCTATATTTTCGACTACATCACCCTCATCTGTCCTTATGTTGATCCCAGATCTCTCAATAACACTAATAATCAAGTTAAGAATAACCAAATTATAGTGATTTAATGAACAAAATGATGAACACTCAAGAACAATGTATGAACATTCAAAKAACAATCTTGAGTVCCAATAATTTCACTTTATTCAATATTAATATGAAAACGTAAAAGCGGCATCGATTACAATAGGTCTAATCACCTATTTATACTAGTAGGCTAATTAGAAGATAACTATCTAGCGAGACTATTTAGCTAATCTTCTACTAACAGATAAAGTTTATCTACAGTATGGATAAACTATAAATCAAGATAAACTTGAAATCCAGCTGTCGATTTGTTATGTCCAGCTATCTTCCAGGGGATGTTAATTCAACCTTATCTTCAGATCTTCATCGTATGCCTCTGGTTGAACTGCTGAAGAAAACTCTAAGTGTTGTTGACCAGAGGGGTGATAAAGATGCTCTTTCCATCGCATCTCTGGTCGATTCATCGGTCCTCTGGTAGTTCTTCAGACTTGGTCAATTTTGCCTTAACGTCTTCATTGGTTTTCTGGTTCTTCATCACTTATTGTTCTTCATTACTTTTACACTTATGAATTATGGGGTCTAACAATCTCCCCCTAAGTAATGAAAGAACAAACATAAACTAATCTATGAACAATATTGAAGAACATAGACTAATCTAAAGAAAAACATCAATTTCCAAATTTTCATTAGATGATAAATTCTTACAATACTGGAAGCAAAGACATTTTAGTTTAAGGAAAAAAATTTAAAACTCTATTCATGATCTACCTTGAGATATTTCCCAGAAGCGTAGTAGCAATCTTCTATAACTGATGACTATAGATATCTCATGAATGAGTTGTTTCTCGTCTTCCCTTGGCACATGAGTTCTACCCAGTCTTTTTCTGATAACTTTCTGAAACCATTCAAGTGTGTCAGTTGAATACTTGAATGCTTCAGTTAGTCTGAAACATTTCTTTACCCCGAACTCATTCTTGAAGACAAGTCCAAGCTTGGGTTGAGTCAAGATAGAAACAGATCTCTTCTCCTGCAGGCCAGGGAAGTCTTCATCAGGTGGAGTGCAGGAGAGTCTTTTGATACCCAAATGAAGAGCAATCTAAAAATCACTCTTGGCTCGATGCTTCACCAAGGTCTCCATCATCTTCACAATTGCTCTGTTTGCCATCCCAAATCTTATGCCTTGATCCTGTCGCTGAGTTGTGAATGCATAAAGGTCGATCAAGTCATAGGGATTGAGATTGATCAAGTCATTGTCATTGAAGACGCTAACCTGACCATGGGTTCTCTTCACTGTGTACTCGATATATTTTATAGCTCTATTAGCGAAGGTCCTCATCTTTATGTCCATTACCATCCTTATTTTATCGTATGAAAAGACAGCCTGTGGTGGTTGGGTAGTCTGTCTAATAAACCTATGGTGTAGGAGGTCCATGGATTTTGGCGATAGAATTGGAGGATTGAGAGTCAAACTTTCATCGCGATTGTGGTATAGGTACTGATGGATATTCTACATCATTACTGGTTCCCTTGGTGGCATCTTCGGACGTCTTCTTAGCGACTCCGTATTCTCAATAATTTCATCGACTAGGCTCTGCAGAGGTGCCTTGATGAAGAGGGAATGTCTGCTTGCACCTTTGTTGGTTCCGTTGAGGGTTGAGTTTGGGTTATGGGTTGTGATTGGGCTTGAGGTTGTTTATCGGTTTGCGATGGTATGGTTTCTTGGGTTGGTTCATGTTGGGGTGGTTCTGGTTCATCGGGTTGTGTTTGGGCTTGAGGTTGTTGAGGTGAAGAAGGCTGGATATTTATTTATTCAGGTTCATTAGGTAGGGAGATGAAAGGTTCTTTGGTGCGAGGGGTTGGTGATGGGGTTAATGGTAGGCTTGGAGTTGGTGATGTAGTGAAAGATGGGTTGGTTTCTGTAGGATCGATTAACTCGGTTTCTTGGTATTAATTACTTACTTGGATGATATGTTTGACAGGGATAATGCAGCAGAAAAGATATGAATCAACCAAAGTAGAAATCAATAAGATTACAGTAATGAAGATTGATGAACACAAGAGAGAGCTTCAAATGATTTTCAATAGATGAAAATGTTAACAATTACAATACGGAAGCACACTGAAATACAAGGGCCTACGCTGCTATTTATACAAGCAAATAACCGTTTTCTGACATGACCTAAAGCAAATTAATCTAAGCCGTTCGATCATAAATAGATTACAGACAAGAACACGTGATAAGCACGAGCAGCTA
>NW_020201824.1:15466-21132 GCF_001531365.2 Cynara cardunculus var. scolymus
GTCCTCTGTGGTCTTCTGTGACAGATCATCTTCTGTCAACACTTGCAGTATTACTTTTTCCATGCTTTTACATTTAAAGAAATGAGAGCTAACAATCTCCCCCTAAGTATGAAAAAGTAAAAATTGAACTTTAAGTGCAAGGATATGACTTGATTGAAATGAAATTACAAGAGGAGATAAAACATCATCCTCTGAAAGAATTACAACGAAGAAATGAATTACAAGACTGAAAAACAAAACTTTTGAAGCTTAGGCCGAATTCTGGTGCAGAAGGTTATCAGACTGCAGATTCTGGAAAATCGTCTACCGCGTATAGCAAGTCAGCTTTGATCGTTCTGTAGACATTGAAGATCTATTCTCTGAAGTTGATTTGAACTTTGATCGCATCCAATATTGGAGACACTTCACCCGCCCTGAGATGTCTTCTATCCACCTCTGTCAGTACACACTTGAAAATCCACTCCAGCATCTCTGTTGAAAACTTGTGAGCTTCTGTTGGATCGAAGAATCTTAGTATCTCATCCTTATCCAAATACACAAACCCAAAAATGGGATTTTGTATGATGGAGTTTGGATAGTACCTAGATATCCAACTGGGCTTGCTGTATGGAGGAGAGAGCTTCAGATTTTTCTGCATTAATCTTACGGCCAGCTCAAAGTCCTTCTGGCTGTAATACCTCACTTGCGTATGCATTACCTCCACCAGTGTTCTGAGCGATATTTGGTATGTGGACCTCCTCTCCATGTAGATGTTAAGAACCTTGTGAAAGTAGATGACATCAAACACACAGAGGTTGTGAAGATCCGCATCCATGAACGTGTAGATGTTGCCGTCTTCTCTCCTTACAACATACTGTGTGTAGAGCACAGTCTTCTTTGACAGGGTCCTTGGTGAGATTGTCACCAGAGAAGTGATCATGTGCCGTGAGAAGACTTGCTCACGAGGCCTTGTTAACTTGGTGAAGTGGAACTTGGCGATTGACGAGGGAATATCAGTGAGTTATGGGTCATATGGAGGTTCTGTGTCTCTCGCAGAGTACTTCCAAATAAGAGTTTCTTCTGGGGTAGTGACGGGCTCTGTGCGAACATTTTGCATAGAAATATTGTTCATAGACTCAAGGATTTTAGAGACCCGTCCTCCCGTTGTAGACTCTGGCATCTTGTGTTATTCTTCTTCTTCCAAAATCGGCCTCTGGGCCGATCCCTCTACAAGGATTGGCTTGACAGTTCCTTGCAGGGCATCAAACGTACCCGTGGACGTTGTTTRGACTTGTGGGAATAGAGATGATGTGGCTTCGCCTTCTCTGTTGTGCATCGGAATTTTGCTCTTCTTTGCTAGAGCCTCTGCCAGAGATACTTTTAATGCTTTGAGGAGTTCAGGGTCATCAGCATACTCTTCTTCATTAATCTCCTTTGGGGTTTCTGTGCTCGATGATGACCCCTTCTGTGAAGACTCTTCAGCTATGGCCTTCCCCTTGCCTTTAGGCTCTGCAGCCTTTTTCTTGCCTTTTTCAGCTGTAGAATCCCCAATCTTGACACCTCTGGCAGGTGCTCTGGCAGTAGTCTTCTTCTTTGATTCTGGGGCCTTCTTCTTTTCCTTCTTCTTCTCCCCCTCATGACGATCATCATCATCTTCATGATCGTCATGGCTCTGTTTGGCGTCTGCCTTGCATGTTGTTAGGGGAACCCTCTTCAAACGACACAAGATTTTTGTGGCTGCTTTGTACATCTTCTCGATCACCTTTTCAGCACCTGCAGAGGCATTCATCACATCGAGTTCTGTGGCCCATATAAGCTTGGAAACGGTGCTGAAGATCTCTGCTCGAAGAAGATCACCTTCCTTTACAAGCTTGGACGTGCAATCTTTGATGAGAGCGTTTGATGCTTGGACCTCTATGGCAAGTGCTCCGATATGGCCGGTTACAACATCCCCTAGGGCATCCACCATAGCATCTAGCTCTCTACGAGTAGCCAAATGATTGATGTTTGCCCTTGAGGTCTTCTTGTCAAGGCCGTAGGTGACTGCAGAGGAGAACATCTCCTTGATTTCGTGTCTGAATGAAGAGTAATCTGCATAGCCTGCAGAGACAAAATCGGTTGCAAATTTGGCGGCCATCTCTGTGAGTTCTTCCTTCAGCGTCTTGATGGAGGAGGGATTTAGCGTCATCGCTTGGAAGGCTTCTGCTAAGTCATCCTTTCGAAGGACAGAGCTCTKAAGGGTTACCAAAGTAGACTTCAATTCTGCAGTTGAGGAGGATAACTCCTTCAGAGCTTCTGTGAGCGGCGTGAGGTCTTGTGGCGTTGAGCGCGAGATGAACAAGCTTTTCAACTCGTCCATCTTCTTGAACAATTATGTGGCAAAGGTGTTAAGCTCCCCCTTTGTCACATAGTCGTTCTGGGAACTCGGACCAACAACACATGGTGATCCTTTGGCCTCGGAGCTTGAGGCGCCCTTAGCGGCTGATTTTTCGTAGCCTGCTCAGGGACTTCCACCGGATCCTTGCACATCTCCTTGAGGAGGGCCTACCGGTGTTCTGTAGATCTCTTGCGCAGTAGGTTCAGAGCCTAAAATTGCAGATTGACCTAGTTGAGACAGAGGGCGTTCTTGACCCTCTGCCTTTGTGATCCTCACCTGTGCCTCTGAAGCACGTTCTGGTTGTACACTCTTGTGAGGAGAGGCAACGAATGCCTCTCTTGGTTCTGTCGAGTCCATAGGCGAAGGGACTCTTTTTGTAAAACCTTCATCCTTTTGAGAGCATGAAGGAGTATGATGTCGTTGCCCAGGTGTGCACTCCACAGAGGACGAAAGAATGTCCTCTGTGGTGGTAGGCTGGTTAGGGTTCGACATGTGCGTGCCTGCTTCAATAGAGGGTCCTTCTAGAACAAGGCCTCTAGAAATTTGGGATGCACTAGGGGGTGGGCTTGGATGTGTGCCTTCGGCGTCTTTTCCTCCCTCACCTAACACTTCTGCCTCTTCTTCTTCGTCATCTAGAATGACTTCTGTCCCCAACTGAGATTTATCAATTGGTGCCTTGAACTCCTTCTGGATATTCAACAGAACATCCTGAATTTGTTCTGTTGGGGAGACATCGTGGACCATCTTGCGCAACCTTCTGCACTTGGGTTTTTTTGTAGCCTCTGTCGGGCTTTCTACTGCTATTGCCTTTGTGACCACAGGTTCTGTGATCACAGGCTCTGTTGGTTCAGCCTTCTTTGTTTTCCTCTTCTTTGGTTTTGGCAGAGGTATAGTTAGGCCCTCTTCTTCTACGGGCCTCTTTTTTCCCTTCGACTTTTTCACAGAAGAGTCGGTACCCTTCTATGTCTTCGTCTTCTTGCGTGGGGGAGATGGGATTCTAGGGGGTTGTTCACTCACCTGTCCAGCCACTATTGGCTCCTCCATGCGTCCCTCCACTCTCATTTTAGCAATCTCTTCACCTAAGGGGACACCTATTCGTGTTGGGGTTGCAGGGACCAGTTCTGTTCGCCTGTTACCACGTCTATAGGCTTTGCGATCTTCGTGACTCAAGTACCTGAGCATGGCCTTTGATAGGGGTCTTGGGCTTCTATAGCCATGCTCATGCTCTGTAGGTCGAAACTCCTTGAATGGATAAAGTTTGGCATTGGGCTCCACAGAAAGCAGTTTCGCTGCCAAGAGATCTCCGAAGGCCAAGCCAAGGAAGCGTTGTAGGATCAAATTCGGCTGGTTCACGTCTTCCTTGGCCTTCTTTTGGGCCTGTACCTTCGTCTTCTCCCCTTTCTGACTTGCGCACTTTTTCTTGATGAGCCCGACCATGTCCTTGAAAATGAGTTGGACGTAGTCCAGAGGCAGATTGAAGTATATTCCATACAAGATGGATATCATGGCGTGGGACGTTTGGTCATGACTGCCTACCTTTCCTGATAGGCAGCAGTTGATGATTGAAAAAAGTGTGTTCTAAACAGGGGGTAGTCCCTTACGCCTGAACTGTATCCTTTTGGTAATGGGGGTCGCATAAGAATGGAACTCCAAAAATTTGATTAGTTCTTCATCAGTGGGAGTAAGAGCATAAGCATTTAAGTTTAGTTCGATTAAAGTAGGCAAATGGAGAGCTGTTCTCAAGGTTTCCACATTTAGTTCGAGAGGAACTAGTGATTTGTTCACTGGATGAGAGGCGTAACCAACAATGATTAGCCCAAAATTGTCAAGGGTAGTGATGTAAGCACTCAACAGAAATTGGGTTAAATATGTTTCTTGTGTGGGTCGAGTAGCAGTTAAAGCATAGTAAAGAGGATGGTTTCTTAGTATTTCCATTAGTGTGAAGGTATTATCGGGAAAACCTGAGGGGACAAAGTAATAATTGTTAGGCATTTTCACCAGGACGATATTTTCGTACTTGTTTTGCACGAAAGACAGGGCATGAGAGGTTAGGCCTTGTGCTTGCATCACCTCGTTGTCGCTTGAGACGTTTACCGATTGGGCTGAGGCACTTGAGGACGACATTGTTGCAGGTAAGCTTTAAGAGTTGCAGGTTGCAGGTTCGTCTGTGTATTTGAGAGTTTATGAGAGCGTAAGATTTTAATTTGGGTGGAAGGAAGGTATTTATAGGTAAGGAGTTTCAAAATTGAACCGTCTACATTACAAAAGGTCGTGTAATGAGTGGCTTTGGGTGAAACGGTTCAAAAAGGTATGACACGCCGTATTGGGAAGACGCGTGATTGATGACGTGCGCTCCCGTTTTTTGACACGCGCGTGTATAATCTTACCCTTATCCACATAACCACGCGCACCGTATCAATAGACAAGAACTATTAAGAGAGTTCTGTCAGAGGCCTAAGGGTTACAGAGCCTCTGTGATATGTGTCGGGTCTTCTCATAAGTGTTACACCTTTTTACCTAAACGGTTTTAGAAAATCCACAGAGAGATGAGTATTTGCTCAGCTCAACTTACAGAGCCTCTGTTAGAAGCGCCAGAGGTTCTGATGAGATGACCTCTGAGAACAAAATACTTCAAACGTTTTTACACCTTCTGTGGTTTTATATATGTTTTGAAAACTCCCCCTCTGAGCCAGCTTCCTTGGCTCCCCCTTGAATAAAAACCATTTCAAAATCCTAAGAAGAGGTGTCCACAGAAGATCCGTTCAAAGAGCCTCTGTAAGTTGTCACAGAGGTTCTGTGAAAAGATTTATGTGAACTAAAACATTTTATTCTTCAAAAAGGTTTTATCTTTTTAAAACACAAACTCCCCCTTGAACCATGCAAGCCTCTGCTTGGTTAAACCTGTAGAYTAAAGAATCAAGCGAAAAATTATTCAAGAAATTTAAATTATTTACAAAAAAAAAATTTGAAAGAGAAAAATATGAACAAAAAGAATAAAGAATTAAGACGACCACCACCTAAGACTCTGGACACGACATTCCAATTTTCTCCAAAAGGAAGTTAAACCTTTTCTCATCTAGGGCTTTTGTAAAAAGGTCAGCCAATTGAAACTCTGATTTGATAAAATATAACTCGACGTTACCTTTTTCAACTTGATGTTTAAGAAAATGGTACCTTATGTCGATATGTTTTGTCTTGGAATGTTGAACAGGATTGGCAGAGATTGCTATTGCACTCTTTGAATCGCAGAGAATGGGGATTTTCTTGACAGAGTAGCCGTAGTCGCGAAGTTGGGTCTGCATCCACAGAG
>NW_020201824.1:22194-23466 GCF_001531365.2 Cynara cardunculus var. scolymus
CTTACCACTACCCCTTGCTCATCCTTCTTGTTGCGAAAAACCCACTTGGTGCCAATAGCGAGCTTCCCAGTTGGCAGAGGTACGAGCGTCCAAACTTGATTTCTCTCGAATTGAACTAGCTCGTCCTGCATAGCGTCAACCCAGAAGGTATCTGCCAGAGCCTCTACAACCGTCTTGGGTTCAATTTCGCTTACATAGCAGGTAAATAAGCAAAAGTTCACCGTGGCTCGTGTCTTTACACCTGCAGAAGGTTCTCCTATGATTTGAGATTGTGGATGGCTTTGGGTCCATTTAGAGACATGATGTGGTGGAACAGAAGGCATGGTTTCTTGTGTAATTTCAAAATGAGGTTGAGATGCAGAGTCTTGTTCAGGCTCTTGAGCTTCATTAGAGGATGAGACTGGAGGACTTTCATTTATTGGTGTAGCCTCTGGTTGAGAATCTTCATGGGAAGGGGTCATAGAGGATGAAGGAAGGGGAGCGTCCTCTGTGAGAGGTGTTGTGGAAGGACATTCTCTGGATGCTTGATCTGGATGGGCAACTTCTACAGAGGGTCTTTCTGGTTCTGCATCGTCTCCATACCACTCTGTAAACAGTTGCTCGAGTTCTGGGTGATTGTAGAGTTTGGAGATTTGTTGGCTTGGATTTTCAACTCTTCTGTGAACTTGTCCTTCGTCACATGAAAAGAATCATCAAATCTTACGTTTGTGCTTACAACCACGATTTGGGTCCTGGGTCCTTCGTCAATTGGCCGATGAAGATTGCATCATCCTCTTTGGGCTCAAATTTTCCCAGAGACTCTCTGTCATTTAGCACGTAGCATTTACAACCAAACACATGGAAGAATTTGATGTTTGGCCTTCTATTGAGTAGAAGTTGATAGGGGGTCATCTCAAAGCGTTTAACCAAGGACCGGTTTTGAGTGTAGCAGGCAGGAGAAACAACTTCTGCCCAAAAAGATAATGGAAGCCCAGAGGCATTCAGCATCGTTCGGGCAACTTTGACAAGCGATCTGTTCTTCCTCTCCACTACTCCATTTTGTTGCGAAGTCCTTGGGGCTGAGAAGTTGTGTGTGATGCCGATAGAGGCTAGGTATTCTTCGATCACAGAGTTTTTAAATTTTGTTCCATTATCGCTCCGTAATACCCTGACCTGAAAAGCATGAAGAACTTGCAATCTCTTTAAGAGATTGATTTGTACGCAGGGAACTTGAGATTTCTTTCGAATGAACTCTACCCACGTAAACCTTGAGAATTCATCTATGAGTACAAG
>NW_020201824.1:25548-26824 GCF_001531365.2 Cynara cardunculus var. scolymus
TTGACCTTTATCTTTTTATAAATGTTTTGAGCCTCTTGAAATTTCTTTATTTTGAGCTCTCTATCAAGCATATCTTGATGTAAAAATTCTCTTTCCTTTTGAAAGAACCCCTTCATAGAAGTAACATTACATTTCTCGTGCTCCATCTGTCTCAACTCTTCCACCTTTATTTTCAAATCTTTTTCAACCTTGGCTAGCTTTAGTTTTGAAGAATTTTCAAGGTTTAAAAACTTGGTTTGCTCTTCTTCGAACATCTTGGAAAAACGGTTTATTTCTTCTGTGAGAAGAATTACTTCTTTTTCACATAATGAAAGTTTTTCTTTAAAATTTTGATGTTCCAAATGACATGTATCAAGATTTTCAAGGATCTCTTCGAAAAAATCAAAGGAGTTAAAAGAGGAGGAAGTAGATACCTCTTGATCGTTTCTCGCAGAGGAGTCTGTCTCAATGTCAGCCATCCCACAGAAGAGTTTATCATTTGTGTCTGAGTCTTCCCATGCGAGAAGACCCTTCTGATGGTAGTACTCAGCCTTCTTTTTGTGGAAGGCTGCGTCTTTTGGACCCCTCTGTGGTGCCCTTGGTTCTTTGGACCAGCAATCTGCAGCATAGTGGCCGGGTTTGCCATACTTGAAGAAGCCATCTTTGGGCTCTTCCTTCCTCTGTTCTTCAACCCTCTGAAAGGGCTTCTGTTCCTTCTCTTTCTTCTCTGACCTCTCTCCTTCTGTGAAGCTTCTGCGATTGAAGCTTTTGAACTCCTTCCTTTCTCCACCCGTCCTGAATTCTCTTGTGATCAAGTCAAGAGTCTTCATCATCTCCTTCATGGAGACCTCTTCTTCCTCAGAACTGTTGTCACTCTCTGCAACCAGCACCACCTTCTTCTTCTTCTTCTCCTTTACCTCCTTTCCCTCCTTTCCCTTACCAGAGCACCTGTCCTCTGCAACTAGAGCCAGAAGGCCACCAAAGTTTCTCTTCATTTGCATAACTTGGGACTCTTGGCTCTTGAGAGATCCAAACAAGTCTGCTAATGTCYADGWTTCTAGATCCAGGATGGCCTTCATGGACATTGTGATATTCATCCATTCAGCCCCAAGGCTTTTCAAGAATAGTGAGTTATTCTCCTCTGTCGTTCTCGGGTTGCAATACCTCTTACAGTTGCTGATTAACGTGTTTAGTCTAGAGTATGTATCTGACAGAGACTCACCATCTTTAGCTTTGAAGATGTAGTACTCGTCGATGCAAATTGCACGATTGTTCTTTAGCGTTTTCCTTCTACCTT
>NW_020201824.1:27730-35141 GCF_001531365.2 Cynara cardunculus var. scolymus
CTTCTGTGACAGATCATCTTCTGTCAACACTTGCAGTATTACTTTTTCCATACTTTTACATTTAAAGAAATGAGAGCTAACAGTTTCTGTTGGTGGGGTTGATGGATTTTCATTGGATGAGGAACTCAACACGATGGGTTCAAGTATGGTGGCAATGGGAACATGTACATTATGTACATCTTCAGAGGGCTGAGCCTCTGGTTCCCTTGCTCAGGTTCCTTGGTTTGGTGATGATGGTGGGTTTTTTGTTTAGTGATCAGATGTTGATGGTGCAGCGGATGGTGCTTCCTGAGCTGTAGCAGCCGGGTTCTCCCCCTCATGAAGACCAAGACCATGATCATCTTGGTCTGGATCCTCATGCCTTGGCCTCTTTTGTGGGCGGTTGGCCGAGCATGAAGCTCTGCTTCTCTTCTTCTTAAGGCAGAGGGAGGTCAGGTAGGCTCTCATAGCCTTTATTCTTCGATCAACCTCCATGATTGTAGGAGGGAGGTGGTGCATTCTTGTTGGTCACCAAGGCTCTGGGAGAGAGCCTTGGTCGGTTGAGCCGCTCGATGAATGAATTTAGAACTTATCTCTTTGAAAGAGAAGATAAGTGCCTTGGATAGAGACCTGAGGTCGGCTCTTGTGGCATACTCAAAGGTGGTGGATGAGGAGGCTGGGAGGGGTATGGAAGTAGAGGTTGATGTGGTGGGTGGGATGGGAAGGTTGGTGATCATGGCTTTAAGCTCTGCAACAAGGGAGGATAGAGCTTCATCGAAAGATGGTGCTGCAGGGCTGGGTGATGGAGGTGGTGGTTGGGGTATTTGGGTTGGAATGGTGGCTGGAAGTTGGTTTAGGGTGGTTTGTATGGTGGCCATTTGGTTGGTGAGGGAGGCTAGGGTTTTATCGATTGATGAAGTTGTTTGTTGTGGGGTTGGTTGAGGGATTTGGGAAAGCATGGTGGCGAGAAGGGTGTTAAGGGTTTGGGGGATGGTATTTTTCTGTGTGGTGATGGAGGCTAAGGTCTCATCGGTCACAGTTTCCTGGGCCGTGAGGGTGGGGATGGAGTTCATCATCAATTGGTTTCTTTGGGTGGCAAAGGTGGAGGAGGTGTTATGGTGTTGGGTTACGGTTTGTTGCAGCATTTGGAGACTTGTCTCGGGTTTGGGTTTCAAGGGTTGCAAGGGATTGTCGAATGGGGGTTAAATCGATGGAAGGTAGGTTGTCGATAATCCCTTGTATGATGAGTTTTAGGTCTTCCAAGGACCACAAAATTGAGTCAACAAAGGCTTGGAACTCAGGCTTTGTGACCAGATCGGCCACGGGGGTACCCCCTGTAGCAACGGATGCTGCAGGTTGAGCCTCAGCTCCAGAGGCGCCTTCATTGTCTTGTGAAAATATAGGTCGTGAAGGACTTCAATTATGTCGTTGATAGCCCTCTAGTGAGGAGCTATCTCCTGATGTTGCAACAACTTCTTCTTCTTCCTCGGCTTCAAAGGCCGTGTAAGAGAAGTAAGTGTATTTCCCCTTCACTAGATCAAGTATCAAAGGGCGGTTTTGTGGACGAATGGGAGATCGCTCTGAACGATTTTGTGGTTCAGCAATGTCAGAAGCAACACATGCTTCTGGGTGTATGGGTGGTAGTGTCGAGCCATGAGGCTATGTGGCTCTTATGTCTGCATCGCCTCTCTGTTGGGAGAGGGGCGATGGAAATCGTGGTTCCTCAGCTAAATCATCTCTAGAGACCCGAAGAATGGCCTCTGGATGGCTGGTTTGGGTTTGGATTGGACTGGACCGTCCTTGTTCAATACCCCTTTGGCCTTGATCGCCAGGGGTAGAGGAGGTGGTTGCCCTTTGGGAAGAGGGAAGGGGATTTGTTTGTGTAGGGCCGAGGGATGCACGAGGAGTGTCATCATCATCTTCATCTTCATCATTCGATGAAGATGGCTCATGTGCTCCCTCGCTTGACTGAGGGGATGGCTCTATGCGCTCTGGGGTAGCTGACCTTGGTGCATGGGACAGCAGAGAGCGTTCGTAAGTTCTTCGGATCTCAGATGTCTCTGGGATGACACTGAGCATGGCTCTGGAGATTGGCCTGTTGATGGTGTAGCCATCATTTGAGAGTGTAGGTCGATGGCCATGCATCTTGAAGAGTGGAGTGAATGGTTCCTCGGCCGGTAGATTATGTTTCCTCATCGCATCCCCTATGAAGAGAGATAGGAAACGAGGAAACAAAACAGAAGTGAAGGGCTTGCCGGTGGCCTGGAGCTTGCACTTCTTGACTACCGCTGAGTGGATCTCATTATATATGAGGAAAGCATAGTCAAGAGGGATGTTGAAGAAAAGTCCGTACATAATGGTCATTATGTTTATGTTTTCTTGATCTATAGACCCTAGCTTGCATGTGAGGGCCCTGTTCAATATGGAAAAGAACATATTCCACATTGGCAGCAAAAACTGCCTTTTGAAATCTGAGGCGTTGCGTAGGTCACGATTGTAACCTAGCATTTTTATGAACCGGAGGATGTCTGAGGTTGTGGGTTGGTCGGCATATTGGTCAATGCCGAGTTCTCGGCGGGTGGGAATGCACAAAACCCTAGAGACTTTTGCCCGGGAGATCTTGAGCGAGCACATCATGTCATTTGGGGCGTCGATGTCCCCCATTATTCCACGGCTGTCAGGGTCGTACTCACAAGTTTGCCAGTATTGTTGGACGTACTTTAGAGGTACGCCATTGTCAGTTAGAGTCAGGGTAGGTAGAAGGATGCAGTTACGAAAGAACTCGATTATCACAACAAACTATCGTCGAACAGGGTGGTTCGAAGCTCGATGGCATGATTGTTGGGCTTTATTGGTAGAAAGATGATTGCTCGGTTGTCGGCGTCGGTGGATTGGACACGGTTATCGTTGTCGTTGGACTCGTGTGATGCGAAGGAAGCCATTGTGGATACAGTTGCAGGTAGGTTTGTGCGTCAAAGTCTAGTTGTAGGTTTTAGGAAGCGTAAGAGATGACTGGAGGTAGAAGAAGGGTATATATAGGTGGGAGGAGGAGAACATGAAACGGTTTTCTGATTATTATATTTAAACAATCATGAAAGGTGAAGTCGTTTTGGCAAAAGGTGAGTTGATTTGGGGATCGTGAGCCATCTTGATTCTACGTGCCATTAATGTTGGAGGACACGTGTAAAGGCGGGGATAGGGAAGGGTAATTTGAAACGGTTCATGAGGAACAGGCTGTATATGGTGTCAGGCGTGTGGGAGGATGACATATGTATATGGTGTCAGGCGCGTGGGAGTATATCCAAAAAAAATTAAATTCCATCTAATTGTAAGATAAAAACTAATTACGAAGTTTTGGTCTTCTAAAAACCCATGTTGTATAGTTTTTAGTCACAAAAGCTGCAATTGTGTATAATCTAAAAATTTTTGCAATTAAAGATGGGTTTTTGAAAAAAAATTGTCACGTAACCAGAGGAGCTCTAGTTGAACATAACCTTTCATGATGGGGAACCAGAGGTGCTCTGGTTGAACATAGATGAATGAATTCATCGATGAAATGTTGGATTGTATGATAAATAAGCCTTGGATGACAAACCAGGGGCTCTGGATAAGCATGGGCAATCCATTATGTAGAACCAGAGGGGCTGTGGTTTAAATATACATGGTGTATTATTTAGCATTTAAGTGTCCAGAGGCTCTGGATTGTAGGACCAGAGGCTCTGGTATGGAAAAAGTATATTTATGCAATGGAGATTCATGATGAATGAATAGCTCCCCCTCAAATGATGCATGTAGATAAGATTTGTGTTTTAGAAACTCCCCCTAGAACCAATAACGATGTGGATTGAGGTGACCAGAGGCTCTGGTTTTATAACCAGAGGCTCTGGTTGTGAATGAAGATGAAAAATGTATGAAAAGTGTCTAAGTATGCAAATGGATGTGCATATGAATGGGTCTTTGAGAACAGAGGGCTCTGGTTCCAAAGTCAATGAATCCAGAGGCTCTGGTCCTTAGGACCAAAGGCTCTGGTTGCAAAGGCGATGAAAATAAGTATGAAAATATGGTTAAGTGTATGTAAGTGAGAAATGGGGGGGGGTTCTTTGGGTCCAGAGGGGCTTTGGTTACATAGAGTATGAATCCAGAGGCTCTGGTCTTTAGAACCAGAGGGTCTGGTTGTCTTGGATGTGCTATTAAAGATGAATGAAAGGTGAATTTAGCATGCCAAGTCTTATTTGGAAACCAGAGGTCTCTGGTTGCAAAGGACTTGGAGACCAGAGGTTCTGGTCTTTAGAACCAGAGGCTTTGGTTACTTAAATGATATTTGAGGGAGTACAAAAGGGCTCTGGTTTCAAAGGATGAGAATCCAGAGGCTCTGGTCTATAGAACCAGAGGCTCTGGTCTCGAAGAATGTAAATCCAGAGGCTCTGGTCTATAGAACCAGAGGCTCTGGTTGCGAAGGAAATACTTAATGAGTAAAAGCTAAGTATTTGCTTTGGACCAGAGGTCTCTAGTTCCAAAGGCAATGAAAAACTTTGAGCCATATTAAAAGGTTTCTTCATGGCYAGAGGCTCTGGTCTTTAGAACCAGAGACGCTGGTTTGGAGTACTTATTGATTATGGCTTATTGTTATGTATCACTTGTAGGCATAACCATGAGATATTGAGAATCTCTGATTTAAGAACTTTTATTGCCTTTGAGTGATGAGATTCAGCATACCCATCTTGCTGACTAGGAATAAAAATCTTTTCCAATCAAGAGCTTTTGTGAAAATTTCAGCAAGTTGAATCTCAGTGGGAACAAAATACATTTCTATATTACCTTTTTTAACATTGTCTTTTAGAAAATGGTACCTTACATCGATATGCTTGGTCTTGGAATGCTGCACTGGGTTTGCAGAGATTGCTATAGCACTCTTGGAGTCACAGAGGATGGGAATTTTGTCATAATGGAATCCATAGTCCTTAAGCTGAGTCTTCATCCAGAGAACTTGTTAACAACAACTAGCAGCAGCAACATATTTTTCTTCTGCTGTAGAGGTTGAGACACAATTTTTTTTTCTGGAAGTCCAACTTACCAGCTTGTCTCCCAAGAGTTGACAGCTTCCAGACGTGCTCTTTCTATCAAGCTTGCAACCTACATGATCTGCATCTATGTAGGCTATTAGATCAAAGCCAGAGTTCCTTAGATACCAGAGACCCAATGAGGGAGTTCCCCTGAGGTATCTAAAGATCCTCTTGACTGCAGAGAGATGAGATTCTTTAGGATTTGATTGATATCTTACACAAAGACATGTAGCAAACATAATGTCTGGTCTACTAGCAATTAGATACAGGAATGATCCAATCATGCCTCTGTAGGTTGTTACATCCACAGGTTTGCCTGATGGATCAACAAATAACTTAGCKMCTGTAGCMATAGGTGTTCTCATCGATGATGAATTTGAGAGAGAGTATTTCTTCAGAAGGTCAGTCACATACTTGGACTGATTGATGAAAGATCCTTCTAAAGTTTGTTTTATTTGAAGACCAAGGAAGAAACTTAGTTCTCCCATCATACTCATCTCAAATTAGCTTTTCATCAACTCTGAGAATTTTTCGCAATGTTTTGCATTTGTAGAACCAAATATGATGTCGTCCACATATATTTGAACAAGTAATATGTCACCTTTGTGCTTTTTGAGAAAGAGGGTTGTATCGATTGTGCCTTTTTCGAATCCATTGTTGATGAGAAAGATGGATAGTGTTTCATACCAGGCCCTGGGTGATTGGTTCAGCCCATAAAGGGCTTTGTCCAGAAAGTAGACATAATCTGGATATTTTGGATCTTCAAACCCAGGGGGCTACTGCATGTATACTTTTTCTTGAAGTTTGCCGTTTAGGAAGGCAGACTTGACATCCATCTGATAAACCTTGAGGCCTTTGTGAGCTGCATAGGCTAGGAATATCCGGATGGCCTCAAGTCTTGCGACGGGAGCAAATGTCTCATCATAGTCTATCCCTTCTTCCTGGTAGTAGCCCTTGGCAACAAGCCTGGCTTTGTTCCTTATGACTATGCCATCTTCGTCCTTCTTGTTTTGAAAGACCCACTTGGTTCCTATGGTCGTCTTCCCTTTGGGTAGAGGCATAAGGGACCATACTTTGTTTCTTTCAAACTGGAGTAATTCTTCTTGCATCGCGTCTATCCATTTTGGGTCTTGTAGGGCTTCTGAAATTTTCTTTGGTTCTATCATGCTCAGAAAGTTGGCGGAGAGACATTCATTGGTAGTGGCAGATCTTGTCTTGACACCAGATGTTGGATCACCAATGATTTGGTGGTGTGGGTGATCTTTTGTCCATTTGGTGCTTGATTGGGGTTCTGGAGCAACAAGATGCAGTTCTTCATTGACTGATGGGACTACTTGCTCCCCCTCGAAGAGATCATCTCTAGAATTAGACTTTAGTTCTTGATCTTGATCTGAAGACACTGAAGAAGTAGAAGGTGAAGTAACATGAGTTTCAGTAAGAGGTGTACCTTTAGCATTGGAGACTTCATGTTCTTCATCGGTTCTGGAAGTGGATTTTGCAGTTGGTGCATGTCCAGAGATTACTTCTTCATCGAAGATGTCTTCAAGTAAATGAGCGAACTCTAATGTTGGGTTTGCCAAGTGATGAATCAGATGCTCTCCTTTGATGTCCGAGTTCTGAATTGTTGTGTTCAGAAGTCATTGGTGGGGAATCTTCAAAGGACACATTGATGCTTTCGATGACTATTCTTGTCCTTTTGATGTAGACTCTGTAGGCCTTGGCAGATTGAAAATAGCCCAGAAAGATCCCTTCATCAGCTTTCTTGTCGAACTTGCAAAGATATTCCATATCGTTGAGTACAAAGCATTTGCACCCAAAGACATGAAAATATTTGACATTTGGTCTTCTTTGGTTGATGAGCTCATAAGGTGGCTTCTGGTGCCTCTTGTTGATGATAGATCGGTTCTGGTAAAGCAGACAGTGGAAATAGCTGTTGATCCTTTTTCTCAGAGATTTGATGATAATCCCTTTTTCCTTTCACGTTGTATTTGTGCTTCTGTATTTTCAGTTCCAGCGATGCTCACTGATTATGTTCAATGGTCGCTGAAGAACTTGTATTGTAAATTCATCAGAGACAGCTTTACTTCAAGAAGACAACACACACACCACAGATCCGTCAAGCGAACGTCGCAGACTGAAACTGAAGATTAGAGACTGGTAAGTACGTGATCTGAAGCGGTATTTAGTGATTACAAGCCTGTCTACATATGTGTGAAGACTGCTCTAGCTTCAGTGAATGATGATGAGACCTCCAGGTCATTCCAGCATTCAGCAATCAAAGGAAGCTTGCTTTGCACGATTGTTATTGTCTTGTCCTTATGCACACAAAGGACAAACCCATACCCTTGCAAAAGTTAGTACAGTACGGA
>NW_020201824.1:35376-36910 GCF_001531365.2 Cynara cardunculus var. scolymus
CTTGTAAAATATGTATTGATCTTTTCTATCAATATATATTTTAAATTCGAAAATACTATGTTTGTATTCATCCCCCCCATTTCTACAAACTGTTTCTATTCTTGTAGACCCTTACGGGACCAACAAGTGGTATCAGAGCAGTGTTTTCTTTCTTTCCTTGTGTTTAGCTAATTTTTTGTATTGATTTATCTTTTCTTAGATAACTTACTACTTACAAATGGCTTTACAAATCACAAACACAGACACAAGATAATGGATCTCTTGCCAAACCACCCCGGTTTGTCTATGACAACTTTAGTCTCTAGAAGAACCGGATGTCCCTCTTTCTGAAAGGTGTGGATCCTGAAATTCCACATTACATAGAAAATGGACCATATATTCCATTTGCTATCGTTCCGTCTGTTCCAGCAATAGCTACGACTGCCATGATTCCTGAACGGTAGATTCTAAAGCTTCCACATCAGTGGAGCGATGAGGACAAGAAGAAGATAGCTATAGACACGCGTGCTTGGTCTATAATAGTTATGTCTCTTCCATATGAGATTTATCACTCAGTGATGAAACTCAAAACTTCTAAATCCGTATGGGATACTCTTTGTGTCCAATATGAAGGAACCACTCTGGTTCAGGAGACTAGAAAGATCAATTTAGTAAGACAGTATGAAAGTTTTCTCTGTGGAAAGTCTGAAAGAATAGACAAGGCTTTAGCTGTCTGCTACAATTGTCACCGGCCTGGACATTTTGCAGGTGAATGCAGATCGAAGAAGACTGTGACGCCATCTTCTGAAGCCTCTTCTTCCATCAGGACCAAGATGATAAATACTTAAAACTGAAGGAGAAATACAAGAAGATGAAGAACAACCAACGAAAGGCTAAAGGCCTTATTGCTGAAGAGCATGACTGGGCTGAATCATCTGATGAATCATCTTCTGACGAGGAAGATAAAGCTTATGTCTGCTTGATGGCCATTGATGCTGATGAAAGTTCTTCTAAAGCATCTACCTCTTATGAGCCATCTTCTGTTACTCAGGTATGTACCCTGAATGAAGTCTCTTCGTCAGACTCAGTGAAGACTTCCACTGAAACTACCTTGGTAGTATCAAGGATTGTTCCTCTTTCCATTCAAACCTCCTCAGGTTTAATGATGCCATCTTCTGATAATGATTCTTCAGTATCAGATGATGAAGCCTCTAACATAGCTGGACCCATAGCTGGGTACCAATAGCATTTCTTATTTTGTTTTCTTGTACAGGATGTCAAAGGCATATGGTATCTGGACAGCGGTTGCTCAAGACATATGACTGGAGATATATCTCTTCTAACTCACTTCAAGGAAGAAAGAGGACCTTCCGTTACCTTTGGTGGAAATGGAAAAGGATATACTAAAGAATTCTTGTCATGTTCTCGACAAAGATGATAAGGTTGCTCTAACCGGTTCTCGTCTAGAGAATGTTTATATCATCAACATGAATTCTCCTCTCAYCGAGAATAGTTGTTTTCTTTCTAAGGCCTCTTCAGATATTAACTGGTTATG
>NW_020201824.1:37347-41583 GCF_001531365.2 Cynara cardunculus var. scolymus
TTCCTCTGTGAGAACTCCTCAACAGAACGGGGTCGCTGAAAGAAGAAATCGAACAATCATTGAGGCTGCTCGATCAATGCTCAGCGAATCTCGTCTTCCAACTCAATTCTGGGCTGAAGCTGTCAATACATCTTGTTTCACTCAAAATCGATCGCTGATCGTGAAAAGATTCAAGAAGACGGCCTAAGAACTCTTCCATGGACGAAAGCCCTCAATAAGCTTTCTTCACATATTTGGTTGTACTTGTTATACTCTCAACAACCGCGACCAACTTAGAAAGTTCAATCCCAAAGCTGATGAAGGAATCTTTCTTGAATATTCTTCCATAAGCCTTCAGAGTATTCAACAAACGAAGACAAACAATAGAGGAATCTATTCATGTCACCTTTGACGAATCTCAATCAGCTAATTCAAAACCCATCTCTTTTGATGAAGATGAATTAGAGAACTGGATGATATCTCATTATGGACTACCTGAGGCTTCCTACAGTGCTCCTCTTAACACTGAATCTCCAAAAGCTGAAGATGATCTACTCATCATTCCAGTTGCAGCTAGTCACTCCAATGTATCTTCTTTAGAGATTGCTGCAGTGCCCATTAGCTGTGTACCTCCTTCTACTTCAAACACTGATCTGTCAGTAAATGAAATACCTTAAGTTTCTGAACCTCTTTCAGTTGCAGAATCTGAGACTCCTTTGGCAATAGTCCCTATTGCTGAAGAAACTGCTGCTGAAGTCTCATCCTCTATACCTGAACTCTCCTATTCAGATGAAGCTCCTCTACCGACTCAGCGATGAAGTAAAAGCCATCCTATTCATCAATTTCTTGGTGATTTAGATGCAGGTATCAAGACACGTCGAGGTCTAGGTAATATCTGTCTCTTTGTCAACTTTCTTTCCTTAGTTGAACCCAAGAAAATCAATGAGGCTATCTCCGAGCCAAAGTATCCTAATTGGGAATGTTGAACACTGAAGATTAACCTTCAGTCATTAAACATCACTCAGTAAGTGAAATGATTCAGTGCTATATACTCAACACTGAACTCTTGAGTAAATGTATCAATTCTCTTAAGGTATGATTACTCTTCTCTTTTCTAAAAACTTAAAACTCTCACTGAATATTCTCTTTTTCAGTGATAAAATGTTTTAAACGGTGGTCTTAGTGATTCTCAACATACACCACATCTTAAAGTATATCTTTATACTTTATCTTAAAAATCTAAAACGATCAACTAACTCTTCTCTTCAGTGATCAAAAAGTTTTTTAAATGCCAGTTTCAGTGATTCTCTTCACTGAAACGTGATGTCTTAAAACCTTCATTGAATACTTTCTTGTTTTCAGTGCTAAATTGTTTTAAATGAAGTCTCTCAGTACTTTTTAAAACTGAATGACTCTTCACATTCTTAAAAACAATTTTTGTTTTTAAAAGAAAATAATAAATGCACGTCTTTATGACGATATTCTCTGTTTTCCATAAGCGACGCTTTGAGATACGCAAAATGACCTGGCATTATGCTACTTCATTAAATGCCATCCAATCGTGGATGAGAACGYGGACCATTATTCATCATGACCACTTTTTGAACCGTCGTCTTTTCTCTCTCTCATATTGTTTCTCTCTCTACTCTTACCTATAAATATGAGATTTCTACTTCACTTTTCTTTTTACGCTTTCAAAAATCATTAGACGAACCTTTGCTTATATTTCTCCAAAGCAAAAACATCCTTCAAACCCTCTTTTTCGACCTTTTCTCTTCAATCACAAAGGTCAAGATCTCTTTTTTTTCTTTTCTTTGTTATAAGAAATGTGTTTAATGATGTTAAGAACCTTGTTCTCTTAATGCATTAAACTAAAGATTTTTTTAATCATTTCTTTCTTGATTAACAAATCTGTTTCTTTATACACATTCTACTTGAAAAACCCTATTKTTTATGGTTTTTTCAAATGAAGTTTTTACTTGTTTAAAAAAAATTTCTATAATCTTTAACCATATATTCTTGGTACATTTCTAACCCTTCATCTTCCTGTTTATGTTTTTTTTAACAAAATACAGATGGCTGCCAAGAACGTCAACTTCGCTATTGACGAGATCTCGATCAAGGCCAACAACCATCTTGCCTTGCTAGAGATACCCCTATACGAGCCTTCTACCAACCGGCGGCTGACTTTCTCAAACAGTCGTCGCTCGGCTACACTCTCAACCATGAGCCTCTCATGGTTAAGGAAATACTCCAGCAGTTCTGGTACACTTCTGAGGTCGTTGAGGTCCAAGACGAAGCTGGACAAACAATGGAGCAAATCCACTTCACCTTCAACCGAATGGAAGTAAACTTCGGGGTTTCTACACTCCGCTCAGCTCTCCGTCTACCAAGGGGTCCCTTCGACAGCGAACCCTCCACTGCCGAGATCTTCTCCTTCCTTGATGCCATTGGCTACCAGTAGCCAATGAAGAAGCACTTTAACGCTCCTCTCAAATCACCGACGAAGATTGAGAAAACCAGGATGTCAGCTGTCTGGCAATACCTGTTCTCTCACTTCATCTAGTGCATGCGTAGAAATAATGGTGGTCAGGACCAGGCCTCCAGGATTGCCTTGGTCATAGGCATCTATGCGATTCAGCGTCGCAATATAAATTATGTTGCGATCATTTTTGATGACCTGGTGCTAAAGCTGAACAAGCGCCATCGAGAAAAGGTGGTGCCTTACACCAGGTTTCTTTCGATGGTAATGACTAAGATCTTCAAAAGTCTTTATCCCAAAGAAGGAAACCTTCCAGCATTTAGGCTTGGGTCCAGGATTCTGGAACACAAGCTGAGGGACAGTGATGTGGCACTCTCTTCCATTGTGTCCATCACTACCTCTTCCTCTCCGGTGGTCAGGACAAGGGCAAACCCCCCGAGTCTAGCCAAGCCACCAAAACCCCTTCAAAACGACCCTCTCAACCAACTCTTGGTTCTCCTCAGAGAGCCAAGAAAGTCAAAAAGGGGACAGCCACGTCACTAGCTGGGGCCTCTCAAAAGGCTTTAGTTATAGAAACAAGCCTTACCCCCGAGGTGTCTTCTGTTAACCCTCCCAGCTCTTCAGTGATTTATCCCATCACTGTCGTACTAGTGGCACCTTCACCAACCACTTCAGTGATCCAAATCATTGAAAGTGTAGATATCAGCGCCGCTACCGCTGAATACACACATCTTTTCTCAACAATTTTCTCTTCTCCTCCCTCCTTGGTCTTTACACATGTCAATGATGTATCAGCGACTGTCCTTACTGATACTGAGACACGCACCACAGGACCTGAGGTTGCTTCTTTCGACGCTCCTCAGCATACGGATGTCCATCCTCTCGAGGACATCTTTGCTCCCAVYAGTGAYACTYYTTTTGATGTCACTGAAGGCCCCTCAGGTATTCCATCTTCCTACCCCTTCATTTCTTCTAACCTTGAGCCTTTAGCTCACACTTCTTCTTTTGCAGGTCCTTCTTTGATGCATCAGCCTGATGCTCAAGAAGTGGAAGAGGGAGAAAGAAAGAAAGATGATGGAGGAGATGAGGATGTCGATGATGACTATGACATGGCATTCGATATCAAACTTCTCCTTCCAGCCATTGATACCGTTCTCTACAGGGTCAAAGAAGTTCCCCAAGAGATGCCCCGCCAAGGCGATCTTGATGCGAACTTCCTAGCCCTCCAGGCGAACGTTCAAGAGGTTCAGATTCAGCTCCAAACTCTCCAAGAAGCTGTTCACGCCAACAACGATGCCATTGTTGTTCTTCACAACAGGGCTGACGATGCTCAGGCGATTGCTGATCAGCTTGGACTACTTCAGCAAATCATGGATGCTGTCCGTCAACCAGCTCCAGTGAGTACACCCTTTTTTTCTGCCGATTATCGCGCCTAACTCCATGAGATGCGTGAGGCAACGAAAACTCTAGCCAATGCTTTGCATAGGCTGGAGGATTCCATGGTTCTCCAGCGACAGCGCTTGGACGAACTCTCTGGCCAATTCTCTCAAGTCTTAGCTAGAGAGGGGGAGATGAGGTCCAATGCTGGTGGATCATCAAATGCTGCTCCTATAGCTTCTCAGGCTGTTGGTCCAGTATCAGCTTCAGTTGCAGTTGAAGCTGAGGCTGTTGAAGATGAAGCTGTTGCTGCTCCTGTAATCACATCCATCGAAGTTGCTCTAGCTGAGGTTGACGAAGCCATCCCTAGGGATGATGTCCATACCGTCACTGCTGCT
>NW_020201824.1:42948-44124 GCF_001531365.2 Cynara cardunculus var. scolymus
TTGCTCTGGATAGATGATAGCATGCCTGGAAGAGTCGTCGATCTAAAGATACGAAGGGAACTCCTACGTCAAAGAAACCTTGGTGAAAATGTACCTGATTACATAGATCTAAGTGTTCTAGAATAAGGTTCTCTTTGTACCTACAATCCACTTTTCCTTGTAAATCTTTTTCTATATCTTCTTTCATTGATTGTATTTACATTCTGTAATTCTGAACATGTACTGTAATACTTGTATTATTTCCATTGATTAATAAAATGAGTATTCCATGTACTTCACTGAAAAWGATCCCTGAAAAAAGTAATAGGGACACAAGTCTATGAGTTCCGATGTTACTTTTTCCGTTCACTAACAGTATTTAACTCAGTGAATAAGCTTTCAGTTTCAGTTTTCGTACTTGTAATTTTCTTAGATATAACTTAAGAAAAATTCTCAAGCTGAGACTATCCAAACTGAAACGAATTCCAAAATAGTAAAAAGGGACATGTACTTTATATGTAACTTTTCCTTACTATTATTTGTTAAGATAACTTTCTTTATGTTATCTTGTTATCATCAAATAGGGGGAGATTGTTGATCCCCTCTCTTAGTGATTTGATGATAATCCCTTTTTCCTTTCACGTTGTATTTGTGTTTCTGTATTTTCAGTTCCAACGATCCTCACTGAGTATGTTCAGTGATCGCTGAAGAACTTGTATTGTAAATTCATCAGAGACAGCTTTACATCAAGAAGACAACACTCACACCACAGATCCTTCATACGAACGTGATCTAAAGCGGTATTCAGTGATTACAAGTCTGTCTACATATGTGTGAAGACTGCTCTAGCTTCAGCGAATGATGATGAGACCTCCAGGTCATTCCAGCATTCAACGATCAAAGGAAGCTTGCTTAGCACGATTGTTGTTGTCTTGTCCTTATGCACACAAAGGACAAACCCATACCCTTGCAAAAGTTAATATGGTATGGAGCCGATTAGTCGATTCTTTGTCCACCAACTTTAGGCAAGGATGTTTGTTCAGAAAATAGTGCTTTTGTACTATTCACTATAGCAAAGGACAAGCCTTCCTCTTAACGCTTGACACGCACTCTAAACCTACCATATTGCATTAAATGAACGTTTAATGCACTGGGTATAAATAGAAGTGTTTCTTCTCCATATAGAGAGCGCGCATC
>NW_020201824.1:46384-47799 GCF_001531365.2 Cynara cardunculus var. scolymus
TCAGTCTCTCTTTTGTAGAAACTTGCTTCTTTTTTCTCTTTTAGTCTTTCAGATTTTTCAAAATTTAATTTCTCTTTCAATTTAAAGAAATCCTCTGATTGTTTTATTACCCTTAACTCTAGCTCAGATGGAGCAGAGTTTGTTTCATTGGAAGTAGACTCACATACTTGATCATCAGAGTCGGAGGGTTATGTAGTGGATGTGGCCATCAGAGAGATGAGTGCTTTATCTTCTTCATCGGATGAAGAATCGGATACCCAATTTTCTTTCTCAGCCATCAGGTTTCGCTCTTTTGAATTGTATTTGTACTTATTCTTGTAGTAATCGGCATCCTTTACCAATCGTTCTCTGCACTCTTTTGAAAAATGACCAATTTTCCCGCATCTGAGGCAGCGAAGGTCATTTTTCCTTCCATTTCTATCTTCTTTCTTGTCCTCCCTTCTATCCTCTCTCTCTTCTCTTTCTTCTCTTCTGTCTTCCCTCTGATAGAATTTTGATGGTTTCTTCTCATGGTATGACTAATACTTCTCCTTCTTGAAGTCTCTTCGTTCATAGGGTCTCTTAATGAACTTCTTTTGGAACTGTCTTGTAATCAAGGCCAGAGACTTAGCAAAGGCTTTGATATCATCATCTGATTTAGATGTCTCGTCTTCAGATTCCGATTCTACCACCATTGCTTTCTTTCCTTTCTTCTTGTGATCTCTGGTGGAGGTCCTTGATTCTTCCTTTTCATCGGCAGCAAGAGCCAGAGGTCCACCGATGGATACTTTCTTCTTCATAATGTCGTTCTCTTGTGCTGCAAGCGTTCCATATACATCATGAAGTGACCAGCCGTCTAGGTCCTGATTAGCTTGAAGGGACATTGACAGCTGAGTCCATTCATCGCCAAGACTTTTTAGGAACAAAACATTGTTGTCTTCCTTAGTTTTGGAGATATAATTTCGACGACATTGATTAATGAATGTGTTGAAACGATCGTAAGTCTTCTGTATTGGTTCATCAGGAAGAGCTTTAAAGTTGGTGTATTCGTTGAGACATTGTGCTCTACGATTCTTCTTTGTTTTACCTCCTCCTTCTAATTGGCTTGCAAGTTCATCCCACAATTCCTTTGCTGTGGAACATGCATCAAGGGATTGAAAATTTTCATTAGGAATGGCCATGATGATTAGTCGCTTGGCCTTCTTGTCAGTTTCCACACGCTCAATATCGTCTTCATCCCAGTTTTTCTCATCCTTGGGGATGTAATATGTAGGAATTTCTACTGTGGTATTTGTTCCCGGGACTCTTGGGACAAGAGTCTGTGGAACGTAAGGACCCTCCATTACAGATCGCAGGAGGTTTTTGTCCATCCCTTCCAAGAGGTTTACCATCCTTATTCTCCATTGTGGGTACTCTTCTCGTTGAAGAGTTGGAGG
>NW_020201825.1:0-6691 GCF_001531365.2 Cynara cardunculus var. scolymus
TTTAAATTTGAAAATTGTGTTTGTATTCATCCCCCCCTTCTACAAACTGTTTAGTATTCTTGTAGACCCTTTTGGGACCAACAGGAAGGCCCGTTTCCTTGCGGAAAAACACCATTCTCGTTTCTGGATATCTCACAAAATTCTTTCTCGGGGCCCATCCCATCGTGCTTAAATTTCCAAGAAATGAAGCATCTGAATTTGGGTTCCAACAGATTCACCAGATCAATACCCAATGTATTTCGTAGTTTGACTCGTGTTTTAACTTTGGATATAGGCAACAACTCCTTCTCAGGACGGATACCTGAATTTCTTGGTAATCTATCCGATTTAAGGATCCTAATTTTGAGAGAAAATAACTTCAGTGGTTCTATTCTAAAGCAGTTGTGCCAATTAAGTGATGTGAGTTTGATAGATTTATCCGGTAACTCTATCTCTAGTTCAATACCTTCTTGCCTCCAAAATATTATAAGCCCTATCAAACGTGTTTTCAGAGAACTAACAATTTCCAGCTATGAGACTTCCACCCGATACCATCAGAGTGTTCTGTTTAAAGAGTATGATTCAGTATTATGGTCATAAATACTTGAGATGCAAGACAAAGTTCAATTTACAATAAAAACTCAATCTTGCTCTTACAAGGGTCACATTCTTGTTTTGATGGTGGGACTGGATCTATCATGTAACAAACTAGTTGGTGAAATCCCAAAAGAACTAGGGTTGTTGACCCAGATTCACTCTTTAAACCTGTCTCACTATCAATTGACAGGAACCATTCCGATGCAATTCTCAAATCTTGAGAATATAGAGAGCTTGGACCTTTATTACAATGGTTTGAGTGGCAAAGTTCCATCAGAACTAATTAAGTTGAATTATGTTGCTTATTTTGATGTTTCCTACAACAATCTATCAGGAAAACTCCCAGATATGAAAGCACAGTTTAGTACCTTTACCAATGAGAGCTATAAAGGGAATCCACTTCTTTGTGGACCACCACTAGAGAAGAAATGCACGTCTACATCGCAGGTGATAGATCCATCAGGTAAAGAAGGCACTGGTAATTGGTATGATATCGATATGGTATCCTTTTACGGAAGTTGTGGTGCGACATGGGTTGTGTTTCTGTTGGGATTTGTGGGTGTTCTTTACATCAATCCTTATTGGCGTAGAAGGTGGCTAGACTTGGCTGAAGAATGTATGTATACATGCTATTACTTCATTGATGATTCAGCAAGGAAGCTTTCGACGCTCTTCCGTAGATAATGTCTCCTTATGAGTGTGTGATTTATATATTGGTATTTTATACCCAATCTTGTTGTCTCTATGTCTGTTGGCCTGCAACATCACTTCACTACTCCAGTACATAATCTACAAACTAATATTGATCACAAAACTAGAAAATCAACAATATGTGCATCATAAAATGTACTTGAATCTGCATAAGAGTGTCATTAACGGTTGCCCCTCCGTCCACCTTAAGCAACAACTGTCCTTTTTCGTTCTTGATTTCCCCCTTTTCATCGACATCTTTATGGATTGAATCCAACACATCTTTTACTGAAAACACATACTTTCAAGAACAGCCCTTGCTATATGAGACTCTTTTGTAAGCCTTGTAAACCCAATGCATACACCACCGGCATCATCACGCCACCATGGTGCAAATAGTCCATTGAAAGCTGGAACAAAGTAAACACCACCGGTTGAGTCAACCTTTGAAGCCAAATCTTCGAATGATCCTTAAACTGTCTCTGAGCCACTGAACAACAGCTCTAGCAATGACGATTGAGTCCTCAAGAGCATAGTTTGTAGGAGCACCTTTACCACACACCTGACTAAATATCCGTAATTAGAATTCAAGGAATCAGCCATCCCTTGATTTCATATGTGACCAGTAACCTGAGCATTGCTTACAATTTTTGGTATAATGGATTTTGGAATTTTAATGTTCCCAATGATGGATTCGTCCCAATCAAGTGTTCAAACTTTTAAGCATGGTTCTTGATGTATTAGAGACATCAACGACACGTAATTGATTATCAATACACTAGTTGAATTCCAGATCAAGCAGGTGTATATAAAGTTCCAAAAAGGCCATGCCCTTTTTTAACAGCTGCACTCCAATGCATCTGAGAGAAAATGGATGCGATTGATTTGGAAGATGAGTCCATTGATGCAGAGATTCTCAATTCCATAGCGGCTTCCGTCACTTACCGCCCTTGGTACAAGCAACATGTATGCACTTTTCGTAATGATATCTTTAGCCGACATTACTAATTATACTTTTGTTCGAATCAAACTATCCGCGGCTACCAATATATCTCGCGGTAACAAAAATGTATTGTTATGGGTTATATCAAGGTTCAGTCTCCGTTTCATATTTCGTCGACCAATCCCTCCCGTTGTGTCATGGACCCATATTTTTTACGAGTACTTGCCTAAACTTTGTAATGGTTTCCAGGTATCATGAGTAGTCTGATGCACTAAAACAGGAACAACCTTAGAAAAGAGGTCCTGAGGTCCTTTGTTGCTTTTCCATCCCTTAGATTTCTATCTTTAGCATCTAATTCCATGGAAAGGGTGATTTCAAGGTTTGTGCTCTCCTTGACTTAGCTTCATAAATCAAGGGCTGAACACTTGCAGCTAGTAGAGTTGCGTTCTGTTCTGTTGTATCTTAGGGGCTATTTATCAAAGGCTTAAACGATAAGCACTTACCAAGTCACATTACCTTACAAGATGGGTATGATAAGGACCAAAAATATTACTCGGTAAGAGCGAGGCAAGGATCAAGAGTCTTACCCGTTAAGTAAGGACGACGACTCTTTCGATCATCGAACTTGTTTTACAATAAGCTGTTTGGGCCTATTCCAGTGAACTTCTCAAATCTTGAGAACAACAAAACGAAACAACTTAATGTTGAAGACAGACAAGTAAATTCCACTTCGTTTTACTTGAATGATCCAAACATGATGTATAAACATAGCTTTGAGAAATGAAAACCAACACTTGTAATATAAACAAAGATAGATTGAACATAACGTTTACTGCACCAAGTAAATCTAAGAGTAGAGAAAACTATGTAATGAAGAAAGGGAATTTAAAGAAAAGAAAAGAAAAGAAAAGCTGTTGAATGCGGTTTTCTATGCGGTTTTCTGGTTTAGATGGACAAATCAGCCAAATCAAAAGTTTTTTCCACTGCTTTACACCAAGAGGCTACTTTCTTCTTTCTCAACTTCTCATTCAAGACGGGATTGAAAGTGGTGTCTTTCTTCATTCTCTCGCCGTTTGAAAATATCTCTTCTTCTGTCCAAACTCCAACCGCTAAACCAGCTGCATATGCTGCACCCAATGCTGTTGTCACAATGTTTGCTGGTCTCTCCACCGGGCTACCAATAAGTCAGCCTGCAACATCCCTTCACTTCTTTAGTATATAATCTACCACCTAATATTGATTATTGATCACAAAATTAGAAAATCAACAATATGTGCTTTAGAAAATGTACCTGAATCTGCATAAAATGTACCTGAATCTGCATAAGAGTGTTATTAACGGTTGCCCCTCTATCCACCCTAAGCAAGAACTGTCCCTTTTCGTTTTTGAGTTCCCCCTTCTCACCGGCATCTTTATGCATTGAATCCAACACATTTTTCACTTGAAAGCACATACTCTCAAGAACAGCCCTGACTATATGAGATTTGTTTGTAAACCTTGTAATCCCAATGCAAACACCACGGGCATCATCACGCCACCATGGTGCAAAAAGCCCATTGAAAGCTGGAACAAAGTAAACACCACCAGTTGAGTCAACCTTTGAAGCCAAATCTTCAATTTCACTACCTAAACTGTCTCTGAGCCACGGAACAACAGCTCCAGCAATGGCAATTGAGCCCTGCAGAGCGTCATTTGTAGGAGCATCTTTTCCAATCTTGAAGGCTAAAGTGGTCAACAACCCATGTGTTGATTGAATCGCTTCTTCGCCTGTATTAAGAAGTATAAAAGCACCTGTTCCATAAGTGCTTTTGGCTTCTCCTTTCCTACAAGATTGACCCAACATTGCTGCATGTTGATCACCTAAACATCCAGAAATTGGAATTCTAGGAATCAACCATCCTTTTCCTTCATGACCAATAACCTCAGCATTGCTCATAATTTTCGGTAAAATCTCCTTGGGAATCTTTAGTGTTTCCAACGTAGATCCATCCCAATTGAGTGTTTTCAAGATCATAAGCATGGTTCTTGATGCATTAGAGACATCAGTCACATGTACACCATTATCAACACCTCTAGTTAAATTCCAGATTAACCAAGAATCTATGGTTCCAAAAAGAGCATCCCCTTTCTTAACAGCGTCTTTCACAACATCTACATTTTCCAACAGCCATAAGAGCTTCAATGCACTAAAATATGTGCTTATAGGCAAACCACATGATTCTAGGAAATGGGTTTTTCCCTTTGATAATTCTTTCTCCAATTTCCTACAAAACAAAGAATTTAAAAGGTATCAATATGCCCAAAAAATGGCAAAATAGAATCTTGATCAAGATCCCACAAGAAAGGACTAACAAGAATACAAATCGTTCAAAAACAGTATGCCCAAAAAAATGGCAAATAGAATCTTGATCAAGATCCCACAAAAAAGCACTAACAAGAACACAAATCATTCAAAAACAATATGCCCAAAAGATGGCAAAATAGAATCTTGATCAAGATCCCACAAGAAGGCTAACAAGAATACCAATCATACAAAAACTCAAACGGGTTACCAAACTTTCGATGAAAACAAAGTGGGTTTAGATCAAGAACTAGAAGTAGTGAAAAAAGATTGATGAAATCGAAGCAAATTGAACTGGTTCAAACATCCATATATCGCAATTATAAAAGAGCAACTCTAGTAGACTTGCTCCAAACAACAGTCGTTACCCTTTGATTCGTGATACCATCATACCAATGGCATTATCGGGAGGTTTTTTCCCATCATCAAAGGCATGCTCTACACGACTAAATTTTATTTTTATTATTGTTTTTATTGATTTCCCTTTCAAATGGTTAGAGCGTTAAGACGAGTGTTTAAAAAATTTTAATTGGTTAAATTGCAATAAGAAGTTGGGAAAATTACATGAAAATATAATTTATATAAATACATCAAATCACTCGCATGAACTAATACTATTAAAGAACAAAATTAGAGAACCATCAATTTACCTGAATCTGCATGAGAGTTTTATTGACAATGGCCCCTCCGTCCACTCTAAGCAACAACTGTCCCGTTTCGTTTTTGATTTCTTCCTTCTCACCAGCATCTTTGTGCATATGTAAAGGACAACGAAAATGGTTCGATAATCACCCATATATAAATACATCAAATCACTCGCATTCAAATTCATTTCAAGTTTTGAAAATATATACTTAAAAAACCGAGGGTAGCAGCTGTTAGTTGAGATCGAAATTCTAAGGTTCTTCAACCCACCCCCAGATTGTCGATTGGAGGTAAGATTTACATATTTAAGCTTTTTAGTATGTTGATACAAGTCAAATAGTTGGGATTTCGGGTTGAGCCGATGGCCAAGAGGCTGTATGTCACTGGTTGATAGCCACCTTGGACACAGGATGGAAAGTTATTTATGTTGCTACCGAACTCAAGAACATTGGATGACAATGATAAAATCATTTAATGAAATCGATTAAGAAACCAACCTGAATCGAGATTTGGAAGGGATGATATTCAACAATAGATTTAGGGGCCGTTTACCAAACGCTTACCCGGGTAAGCATTTACCACGTAACGTTACCTCACCTACCGGATGACTATAGTCAGGACTAAGAATCATACCCGGTAAGAGCGAGACAAGCACCAAGAGTCTTACCCGGTAAGTGAGGGCGATGACTCTTACCATGGTAAGCACTTACCGGGTGAATTATTGTATACTATGTCGTTTTTGTGGACTAAAATCTTACCCGGTAAGTACATAATAGTGTTAAATTTTATCGATATACACTTACCGGGGTAAGTGTTTGATAAACGGCCCCTTACTCTTACTTTATTCACTTCATAAAAATCGAAGAAATTTCAACATCATTTCTCTTTATTCACTTCATAACATATTCATATGTAATCATTATATAAATCTCTTAACTACAAAATTTAGGTTTTACGTGGAAACTACAAAGTTTGATGGAAATTCAAGAAATATTTATATCGTGTTATAATAAGTATTAGGACAGTGATTCATACTCTAATTGTAACATCTCGCTCAAGAAATCCCCAAATTACCAATTTTATAAAATCTCCAATAAAATATAATTTATTGATTGTTAGGACCAAAAATTGATCCTAATTATTCTAAAAGTTTTATCAAAGCAATCGGGGCCAAGGATGGAAAATCTGAAAATGCTGCTGAAATGACTAAGTCTGGAAGAAAACCAGAGCCCATATGGACCAGAGGCGATGAAATGGTCCATAGGTGATGAAAATGGACCAGAGGCGATGAAATGGTCCAGAGGCGATGAAAGTGGACCAGAGGCGATGAAATGGTCTAGAGGCGATGAAAATAGACCAGAGGCGATGAATTGGTCCAGAGGCGATGAAAATGGACTAGAGGCGATGAATTGGTCTCGGCTATGAAAATGGACCAGAGGCGATGAAAATGGACCAGAGGCGATGAAATGGTCCAGAGGCGATGAAAATGGACCAGA
>NW_020201825.1:6907-47839 GCF_001531365.2 Cynara cardunculus var. scolymus
ATGAAAATGGACCAGAGGCGATGAATTGGTCCAGAGGCGATGAAAATGGACCAACCATTTGAAACACACAAATCTGGGCATAACATTAATTAACCTCAAAATATGGGATATTAATTTTCTAAAAAAAACTTTGAAATATCCGTTCTATTTTTGTGATAAAACCACCCAAAACATAATTCCAAACCGGATATAACGGAGTTTTTATTTACAACCCGAATTATGTAGCAAAAGAATACGGGACAAGACTATATATAAGCTACACATACTACAACTATGAGATACGGTAATAAGCTACTATTTACCCAAAAGAAAGATCGAAATCTTCAAGTTCCCCTATAAATCTTCAAGTCAAACAACGGGTTCTTTCTTTTTATCCGTCTTCTTTCCTGAGAGAGGTTGCCACTTAAATGGTAAGCCAATGCTTAGTGAGTTAAATAGTTAAGTATTACATATCAATATCGCACATGTTTATAAACATACATAATAAACTCTTATCAATAAAAGAGTTTTAGACATCATCTAAATGCAAACCGAGACTTACAAGAAACCGAGTGAACAATTACGTATCGGATGCTAAGATCATAGGATTCCATATGCAAATCACCATAATATACCATACCATTGATGCTCAATACAACAAGAAGACAGGATCAACAACCAAATATATTCAGCAACGTTAGAATACCAATAAATATCAAGAACCAAGATATCGAATCGATAAACATAACGAGGACAATGCATCCCCCCGTCCTTCACCTCCCGGGCTCATGCCAAAGTCCGAGTCAGAATCATACATTACGGGAAACCTCGCACTACCCGCCTTCCTTTACCGGGTATGTGCCAAGGTTCCCTACTCATTGTTGTTCCTCCTTTCTGAGCAATGAGTATTCACAATCGCATAAAGTCTCACCCGTCCAACCTGGGATCTTGACTTCGCCATAAACTTCCGGTGTTCCACACGATGTAGTACCCGTACTATGGTGTACAATTCAAGGAACAAAACAACGAGTCCGGATCCGGAAAACAAACCGATGTAACGAGATCATAATATGGAATCAACTCAAGAGACGAAATCAAAGACAAATCAAGATCGTGTGACTCAATTCCAGACCAAAAACATTCATATGAAAATATATATATGTTCAAATCAATATGTAACAATTAACTATATAACTCACCAGGCAACCGTATAATACCGAAAAGCTCCAAAATGAGCTCACAAAGCAAGTCCAATCTACCACGTTTAGATTACTTCCAAAATATCAAAATATGTCCTAATTACCCCCTGAAGTAAATGTACAAAATCTCATAAGCAACCATTATAAGAAACCCATGTTAAACACATATCCTATTTGAACACTTTACCTAATTTTCTATGTACAGCTGCTGCATGCAAAAATGTTTTGCCCATTTTAAACTCGAATTCATGCCATTATCATAAAATAAGAAATAAACTAGACTCAAATATCTAACTAAGGAAATTGGCCTCACCTCATTTGGATTTTTCTGTGATTTTATATAGTTTTTGTGTTCAAAGGATCAAAGCAAGTATGGATGCCATGTTCACACCAATACCCCTCGACAAACCCATCATGGACAAGGCAGACAGTGAGGGGATCTACCAGTTCCTTTACAACCTAAGAGAAGAGACACAGGTCCAGAAGATCAGTCTTTATCTTATAGTTCAAGAGTACATTAGGCAGAGATTCATAGCTCGCTACACTCAGCCAATCACTGCAGTCCACTTCGCTGATGGAATAAAGCAGATCCTTGACATAAGGAGGCGCACCTTCGCGTATAATCAGATTGTATTCCATGAGTACACAGTGGAGAGGTCTCATAGACGGATCTGTAGGTTCATAGATTGTTACCTTATTAATCTGAATCCATGAGATCTTCTCCATCTGTTCTACTTCACAGATCATAAGAAGGATAAGGGTGTCAAATACGCTGTTGCTAACTCTGCCATTCGCTAAACAATGACAGACCTGCTCGACTTTAGAAGCAAGTTCGACTTCCAACTAGCTCTCGATCTAAGAGCGGATCAACTGACTGTCGCTGCTCCAAATGAAGACTTGCAGGGCATCGACATCATCCCCTCCTGTACGGTTTTGGTGGAACCAAAAGTGGGAGTCGTGTTTCGAAACGAGCATAAACAGAAGATCATCTTTCGAGACAACCATAATTACATGTACTCCAACTCTACTCTGCGCTATATAAGAGACAATCTGGTCTGAGCAGAGACAGCTCCCCTGGAGCAAAGGAGCGAGCCAAAATTATCCTGAGGTCGATTCAAAATATGCTTGAGTTTCGTGAACTTCTTAGAAAGTTCATTAGACTTCAAAATGTTTAGACCTCTTATCTTTTGTAAGTACTCCTTTATTTTTGATTCAATGTAATTTCCATTTCAATCATACTATACTTCATTAGATAGTTAATGTAAACCAGAGGTTCCTTTTAACCTCTGTCTTCGATTAGATCTCTATTTTGTAAATCAAGTAAGAGTCCTTCTTATTTATACTTAGGGGGAGATTGTTAGACCACAAATTGTGAGACTGTAAGTAAGAAGTGTCTTGCTCTAGTCAATAGAACTTAGTCTATAGAAGCTGTCTGGCTAAGAGCTCTCATGTAGAAGATCAAGGACAAGAGCTCTTACTCAGAGTGAAGGTTCCTTTCATACAGAGCCCGCGCTCTATCTCTGTGAACGCTCAAGCCATGTGTTACAAAAAGCTTAAGCGCTTAACTTAAAGCAACAACTCCAAGACCCATAGCCTCTGCATAGTACATGCAGAGCTTCTGCATATATAGAGCCTCTACATAGTACATGTAGAGCTTCTGGCTACCTTCTTCACAGAAAGCATGCGTTAGCCAAGACATTCTCTCAAGCGTCTAACAGATTTAAGGCGGCTTGACCAAGTCTGCTCCGCTATTCAAGGGAAGTCAAAGATAAGGATACAGACCAGTCAGCTCAGAGTTCCATGCCTTTTTTATAGCATAGTTTGTTAGACCTAGGCATATATAAGGAGGCTTCTGCCTCAGGTTCAAAGTACCTGAAGGAGCCGACTTATACTATACGCATATTCTTGTGAGATTACTTTTGTTCTTCAATTGTTCATCTTTATCAATAAAAGCATTTAGTTATTCAAAGTATTATTCACTGATTTACTTTCATCTTTGAATATTATATTTAATCAACAGAAATACTTTGTTGTTCTTAATTCTTATTTTACGTAAATAATATTTCTGTAAATTAAGAGTATCTGGGTTCCAATAATGTTTCTATTCTTTCAGTTCCAGCGATCATAACTGAGTCTGTTTTGTGATCACTGAAACATGTATTATAAATCCTACAACGACAATGATACTTCAAGAAGACAAAACTCACACCAAAGAACCTTCAGTGAAATTCGAAGATTGAAATTGAAGATTAGTGACTGATGCGTTCGTGATCTGATGCAGCATTCAATGATTACAACCTGGTGAACATATGTGTGAAGACTGCCCAAGCCTCAGCGAATGCTGAAGAGACCTTCAGTGTTATTCCAACATTCAACGATCAAATGAAGCTTGTTGTGCAAGATTGTTTTTGTCTTGTCCTTCTACACATAGAGGACAGACCCATACCCTTTCTATACCCATACCCTTTCTAGAGTATAGTACGTTACAGAGCCGACTAGTTGACTCTATTACCCACCAAGAACAGTTAAAGAAGGTACCTCTCAGGTACAAGAATCGAGAAAGATAAACTTAGTAAGACAATATAAAGCTTTTTCTGTGGAAAGACTGAGATGTTGTCTGAAGTACATCAAAGGTTTAATTGTCTTCTAATTGATGTAAGGACAGTTGGCAGAGAATATTCCAACTCTGACACTTTAACGAAGTTTTTGGAATGTTTACCAGATTCTTGGGATACATATGCCATGTGTCTCAAGATGTCCAACGACATGTCCTCTCTCTTTTAGTACTTTATATGGGATATTGCTCAATCATGAGCAGTATCGACAACGGAAGATGAATCTAATCAAAGGTTTCCGGATACATGAAAATATCTTCTTTAGCTTTGATCTCTGAAGTTCCTTCAGTTGAACTCCCATATTCTTCTTCTTCTGTTCTTCCTTCTTCTGTTTCTATAATGGAGTTAGACTCTACTAACTCTGAGGATTTGCCAGAGTCTGACCTTCCAGACTTTGAAGAATCACTGGCTTCTAACGAAGTCATTTAGAAGGTTCGTCAGGAAAAGTAATTTCCGCAGATCTTCCACGCTGACCATTAAGGAAAAGCCAAAGTTAGATATTATTGACAAGGCCTCAGCGGTCTGCTACAACTGTCACCATAAAGGTCACTTTGTAGGTGAGTGCAAGTCAAAGAAGACTATAATGCCATCTTCGAAAACCCCTTCCTCCTTCAGAACTAAAGATGATAAATACCTGAAGCTGAAGGAGAAATATAAGAAGATGAAGAGTTCCCAACGAAAGGCCAAAGGTCTTGTCGATGAAGAGCATGATTGGGCTAATTCCTAAAATGAATCATCCTTTGATGAGGAAGACACGACTTATCTTTGTTTAATGGCCAAGGATGTCAAAGAAGAAATTTGTAAGACGTCAACTTCCCATGATCCCTCATGATCCTCTCTTGCTCAGGTATTTCTCCTGAATGAACCCTCTTCTTCTTCTTCTTCTTCTTCTTCTTCTTCTTCTTCTTCTTCTTCTTCTTCTTCTTCTTCTTCTTCTTCTTCTTCTTCTTCTTCTTCTTCTTCTTCNCTTCTTCTTCTTCTTCTTCTTCTTCTTCTTCTTCTTCTTCTTCTTCTTCTTCTTCTTCTTCTTCTTCTTCTTCTTCTTCTTCTTCTTCTAGCCTATCATCATTAGATACGTTGACGACAATGCCCTAAATGACAAGTCTAAAGCATAAATGCTTAATCTTGATCTTCAAGAACATTTAAATATTTGTCATTCCAAGATCAAGGACTTGACAAAGATCAAAAAAGATCTTAAATATTAGGTCACTGTAAACCAAACCATCACTATTGAACGTGATCAGGCTATTGTTGAGCGTGAGCAAGCAATTGCTGAACATAGGGCTGAAAAGGCTACAATTGAAAGATGGTGCAAAGCCTTTGTCAAAGCCTCTGAGATCATTAACGCTCAGATTTCTGCCAAGATAAAGACTAGTCTAGGTTTTTCCTATGATCAGGAAGATAGCGTCATAGACAGGTCCATGCTCAAGTTTGGTACCTTTGTCTCTTATATTCCTGACACTTCTTCCTCTCAGTCTTCTTTTACTGAGAGTCATCTTGATGGAACTCCTTCGAGTTTAGCTTGCAAAGACAAAGGTAAATTCATTGTCATAACACCTCTTCCTAAGAAGGCTAACAAGTCACATAGATCAAAATCTATTCCTTCAGCTTGTGTATCTTCTTCTTCTTCAGGGACCAAGATGTCTAAATCTTCTCAGAAATCTAAGTCTAAGTTCAAGGTGAATGCTTCACCTAAGGACTCCAAATCCTCAAAAGTTCCTCCTAGAACAAATATGAAGGTAATCCTTAGAGCTTGTCCCTCTTCTTCTCTAGTACATCCTGGCCTAAAGCTAGCTTCAGCTATAGGAAGTGTAGACACTGTGGTGAAACTACACATATTGCCAGTAATTGTCCTTCTGCCGCCAAGGATGGTCCCCCATCCAAGGGCAAGAAAGTAGCCAAGGCTGAGAAATCTACCAAGGAGAAATCTACTACTAAGGTTGTTAAAACAACCAAGATAAAGAAATCCACTAGAGCCTCCTCTTCAAGCTCAGTGAAGACAACTACTGACACTAAATCTTTAGCATCAGGTGTTGTTGTTTCTCCTACCACTGATGCCTCTTCGTCAAGCTCAGTGAAGACACCTACTAACTTTATTCAATTAGCGTCAAAGATTGTTTCTAATCCTACTGAAACCTCTTCTTCAGGTTCAGTGAAGCCTTCTGCTAACACTGGTTCTTCAGTTTCAGTAGATGTTGCCTCTAACAATGCTGGACCAAATAGAATGGGTACCAAAGCATTTTTAAACTGTTCCATTGTGTAGAAAGTCAAAGGCATTTGGTATCTCGATAGTGGAAGCTCAAGACATATGACTGGAGACAAATACCTGCTTATCGACTACAAGGATGAAAGAAACCCTTCCGTGACTTTTGGAGGAAAAGGATATACCAGAGGTTTTGGCTTATTAACCAACGTTGCAACCACTTTCTGGCGTGTTGCATATGTTGAAGGACTGAAGCACAACCTACTCAGCATCAGTCAACTGTGTGATAAAGATTTCACAGTGAAGTTCTCTAAGAATTCATGCTACGTCTACGACAAGGATGATAAGGTTGCTCTTAGCAGCTCTCGTCTAGAGAATGTTTACATTATCAATATGGATTCTTCTCTCACTAAGAATAGTTGTTTTCTCTTTAAAGTTTCGTCAGATATCAACTGGCTGTGGCACAAACGGCTTTCTCACCTTAACTTCAAGACACTCAGCAAGTTGTCTAGAAATGATTTCGTCACTGGTCTTCCTCAACACACCTTTGCAAAGGAATTTCTTTGCTCAGCATGTGAGAAAGGAAAATAGACAAGAGCTAGCTTCAAGTCCAAGAAAATCTCTTCAGTGACATCACCTCTTCAGCTATTGCACATGGATCTCTTTGGTCCAGTGAATATGAAATCCATTGTTGGAAAGAACTATACACTCGTCATTGTTGATGAGTACTCCAAGCACACTTGGGTCTTTTTTCTCAGATCCAAAAGTGAAGCACCTGAAGAGATAATATCGTTCATCAAAAAGATAGAAGTACTTAATAATATTATAGTATGATCTATCAAAAAGTGACCATGGAACTAAATTCAATAACAGTACTATGGATAACTTCTTTGAAGACAATGGAACCTCTCACAACTTCTCTTCTGTGAGAACTCCTCAACAAAATGGGGTCACTGAAAGAAGAAATCGAACAATCATTGAGGCTGCTCGATCAATGTTGAGTGAATCTCATCTTCCCACTCATTTCTATGCTGAAGCTGTCAACACCGCTTGTTTCAATCAAAATCGGTTGCAAATCGTTAAGAGGTTTAAGAAGACAGCTTACGAACTCTTCCATAGCAAAAATCAAGAAGACAACTTACAAACTCTTCCATAGCAAAAAGCCCTCTCTCATCTTTCTACATATCTTTGGTTGCATGTGTTATATTCTCAATAATCGTGATCAACTGGGAGAGTTCGATCCCAAAGCTGATGAAGGAATCTTTCTTGGATATTCTTCAGTGTCCAAAGCCTTCAGAGTATTTAACAAATGTCGACAAACAATAGAAGAAACTATCCATGTCACCTTTAACGAATCTCAGTCAGCTAATTCTAAACCCATCATTAATGATGACAAAGAATTAGAAAACTGGATGTTCTCTTATTTTGGACAACGTGAAGCTTCTTTCAGCATTCCACCCAACGCTGAAACTTTAGAAGCTGATGATGATCCACTTATCATTCCAATTGCAGCTAATCACCGAAGTGATTCTTCTTTAGAGATCATTGTAGTTCCCATTAGTTGCATTTCTTTTTCTACTTCAAACATTGACCAATTAGTGCACGAAATGACTTTAGCATCTGAACCTTTATTTTCGCTAAATTTGAGGCTTCTTTAGCAATTATCCATATTGCTGAAGAATCTGTAGCTGAAGCCTCATCTACTGTTCCTGAACAACAATGCTCAGATGATAATCCTCTACCAGCTCAGCGATAGACAAAAGACCATCCGATTCATCAAATTCTTGGTGATCCAAGTGAAGGTATTCCGACTCGTCGAGGTCTAGGTAATATCTATCTCTTTGTCAACTTCCTTTCCTTAGTTGAACCCAAGAAAATCAATGTTGCTATCCAGACCCTAGCTGGGTCATTGCCATGCAAGAGGAACTCATTGAACCCACGTCTATATGACAAAATTGTGATAGCCACTAAATAGGTCTATTGCAACAAGTTAGATGAAGAAGGCGTGGTAATCCATAACAAGGCTCGTCTTGTTGCTCAGGGTTATAGATAAGAAGAAGGAATCAATTATGACGAGACATTCGCACCAGTGGCTAGACTCGAAGCTATTCGACTCTTCCTAGCCTTTGTTACCCATAGAGACTTCAAAGTCTACCAGATGGATGTAAAGAGTGCTTTCCTAAATGGAAAACTCTAAGAGGAAGTTTATGTTGAACAACCTCCAGGGTTTCTTGACCCTAAGTATCCAAACCTTGTCTATTATTTGGATTTAGCTCTTTACGGGTTAAAACAGGTTCCCCATGCCTGGTATGATACACTCTCCTGGTTTCTCATCACTGAGAAATTTATCCGTGGAAAGATTGACCAGACCTTATTTCTTAGGAAAGTTAAAGGTCATATCATTCTAGTCCAAATATATGTCGATGATATTATTTTTGGTTCCACTAATCCCTCTTTATGTTTTCGATTCTTGATCGCATGAAGAACGAATACCAGATGAGTATGATGGGAGAACTAACCTTCTTTTTAGGTCTCCAGATCAAGCAATTAGATAAAGATATCTTTATCAGTCAGAGTAAGTATGTCCGTGATATGCTGAAAAAGTTTGATCTCTCTAACAACTCATCTATGAAAACTCCTATGGCTCATCCTCTTTCTCTCAACAAGGATCCAATTGGAAATCCTGTAAATGTAACTGTTTATAGAGGAATGATCGGCTTCCTGTTGTATCTTATAGCTAGTCGACCAGATATCATGTATTCTACTTGTTTATGTGCACGATATCAATCTGAACCTAAGGAATCCCATTTGATTGTTGTAAAACACATTTTCAAATATCTGAAGGGAACTCTTAACTTAGGTCTCTGGTACCATAAGGGTTCAGGTTTTGACGTAATACGTTACTCGGATAGTGATTTTGTAGGTTGCTAAATTGATAGGAAAAACACCACTGGAGGCTGTCAGCTTGTAGGTGGAAAGTTGGTGAACTGGACAAGTAAAAAGCAAAACTCAGTGTCCACATCAACCGCTGAAGCTGAACACGTTGCCGCTGGAAGTTGTTGTGCCTAAGTCCTTTGGATGAAAAACTAGCTTAACGACTACGATATTCAATTCTCAAAGATTCCTATCTATTGTGATAGCACTAGTGCTATTGCTATTGCAAACAACTCTGTTCTTCACTCCAAGACCAAACATATTGAGATCAGATATCATTTTATCAAAGATCACGTTATGAATGTTAATATTGAACTTCACTTTATTCCCACTGATTACCAACTCATTGACCTTTTCACAAAGCCTCTTGATGAAACAAGATTTAACATGTTGATCAACGAACTTGAAATGCTAAACGCTGAAGATTAATTTTCTTCAGCTCTACGCCTTAATTAGTAAGTGAAATGATTCAGTTTTCTTATTCTATCACTGAACTCTTGAGTAAATATATCTGTTCTCTCTAAGGTATGTATACTCTCTCTTCTTCTTTAAAACTTAAAACTATCACTGAATCTTTTCTTGTTCAGTGATCAAAACGTTTTAAAAGTTTGTTTCAGTGATTCTTTCTATCGCTGAACATTTTAAGTAAGTATATCTCTCTACTATACTTATCTTTTCTTAAAATAAAAATGATCAGTCGTATTTTGCTCATCCTCATCGGTCGTATTTTGCTCTCTCTTCATTCTTTCTCTTTCTCTCTTCCTATGTTTTCAAAATCTTTGACAAACCTCTACCAAAACAGATTTGCAAGCAAGAATTAAGAACGCTCAAAAACCCATCGACCTTTTCTCCTAAATCTCTAAGGTCGATGCTCCTTCTATGAAATTGTTGTTTGTTTCCTTAAGAATTTGTTCTCTTAAACTACAAACATTAAGATTATTAGCACATTCTTCTACTTGGTTATAATCTAAAGTTTCAAAACACCTGTTCTTCTTGAAAAACCCTAATATTTTCTTTATGGATTTTTCAAAAGAAGTTTTATTGTTCTAAAACTTAAAAGCTCACATCCTAATCTTGGACTACTAACAAAACTGTGATTTTTTATTTTTTTAACTATAACAGAAAATGGCTACCCAAAACGTGAAATTCTCCATCGAAGACGTGTCCTTCAAGGCAAACAATCATGTGGCCTTGTTGGATATCCCTACGAACAAATCCTACAACGAGGAAGCCGCTACCTTCATCAAGAACATGCCTCTCTCCTACGTTCTCACTCATGAACCTGTCATGGTGAAGGAAGCCCCTTAAGCAATTATGGATGACTGCTGAATGCCTTCGCAACACAGACAGGCATAGACAACAGGTGGAGAAAATCTCTTTCACCTTCAACCAAATGATTGTCAGCTTTGGTGTTGCTGCACTGAGGCACACTCTTCACTTTCCCAAGGGTCCTTTCGTCAGCGATCCTTCGACTAATATCAACATCGCATGCCTTGATGATATTGGCTACGCATGGCCATTGAAGAAAGACTCCAGTGAACCCCTTAAATCGCTATCAAAGATCGAGAAGAACGCATATCTGTGGTATGGAAGTACTTGTTCTCATACTTCATTCAGTGCATGAGAGGAAACACTGGCAGCAAGATCAAACCTCGAGGGTCGCGCCCAACATCGGCGTTTCTATTATACATCAGCGCCTAATCAACTATGCGGTTGTGAACTTCGAGGACCTGGTGTTTTCGAGGACCTGGCGTTGAAGCTGAACAAGCGCCAGAGGGAGAAGGTAGTACCCTACACCAGGTTTCTCTCCATGGTGTTCGCCAAGATCTTCGGAGACAAGTACTCCAAGGAAGGTAATCTTCCTATCTGTAAGCTTGGATCCAGGATTCTGGATCATAAGCTGAGAGATGGAGATATTGCACTCTTTGCTATTGTGCAACCTGTTCATCAATTCCTCCTTATTCTTCAAAAGTGGTTAAGACTAAGGAAAACCCCACCCGAAGTCTATCCCAACCACCACCAACCTCTCTTCCAAATGTCCTTCCTCATCTCAACCAACTATTGGTTCTCCTTCGAGGGCCAAGAAGGCCAAAAAGGGGACACCCACGTCTCTGGCTGTTACCTCTGAACAAGTTTCAACTATTGAAACTTGCCTTACCCAGAGGCATCTTAAGCTACCTTTCCCATCTCTTTAGTGATTTCTACAGTCACTATCGTATATGTGGTTCCTCTCCCAACCTCGCCTCAGTGACCCAAATCACTGATGGTGAGAACATCAGTATCGCCACTGCTAAACACTCACATCCTTTAGTCTCGACCATTTTCTCCTCTCCTCCCTCCTTGGTCTCGACACATGCTTATGATTCATCAACGATTGTCCTCACTGTTGATGAAACACCCACCACATGACCTGAGATTGCTCCTCTTGAGGCATCTCAGCAAATGGTCGCCTATCCTCTCGAAGGTAACCTGGAGCGAACCAACATCAATCCTTTAGATGATACTGATGAACCCTCAGGTACTCTACCTTCCTACCCCATCATTTCTTCTAACCCTGAGCTATCTTATGTGCAACCTTGTTCCTTTTCAAGTCCTTTCGAAGAGATGCCATCCATGGACGAAGAATACAACATGGCTGACAATGTCAAGTTACTCCTCCCTATTGTGGAGACTGTCCTTATCAAAATGGATGAAGTCCATAAGGGCATGCCTCTCAGGGGTGAAGTATCTACTGACCTTTTAGCCATCCAAGCTGAAGTTAAAGAGGTCACGGAGCAACTCTCCTCGATGCAATAAGTTATGTGCCTTAACGCTGAGGCCATCTCTGCTTTAACAAACAAGGCCGATGAAGCAAATGCCCATCTCGCCAGGCATACAACGCTGATGCAACAGATTATGGACTTCATCCACCAACCAATACCAACATTTGAACTATCGTTTACAGCAGAAGATCGCGTCCAGCTAGATCAAACTTTAGAATGCACTCTGCTTCAAGCTCGAGCATAGACAAAGCTTGAAGAACTGGTGGAGATTCAGACGAAAACTCTTAACAACTTCTTTGAGTATCATGTTAATCTTAAAGAGGGGGAGAAAGAGTTGAATGCTGCTGTTGTTACTGCTAAAACTATTGCTATCCCAGCGACTCATACTGAAGCTGAAGCTCCTAGAGTGACAACTAAGAAAGTTGAGGTTGCTAATGAAAATCCAACTTCCTATGAAGCTGAGGTCGTTGACAAAACTGTCAGAGCTGGTGCTGAAGCTCGTGATGAAGACCTTCCTATCACCTCTGCAGCTAATGCTGGTGATACCGAAGACAATGATGAAGATGAAGACGGTGATCCCCCAACCTTCCTGACGCTGGTGAAGATCTTGGTGACGATGATGACGACTTCACCTATTAGTACCAGAAACCTACCGGTGCCATGAAAGACGTTTCTCTCAAGGATTCTGCATTCTAGGGGGGAGAAAGGGGAGAAAGAGAAGGAGACCTCATAAAAGAACCAGAACACCAAGTCAAAAGACAAGGGTGTTGCTGAAGAAGGAAACCTCAAGGTACTTTTTCAACCTTTTGAGCCCTTAAGTAATGAGTCCTCTAGCTTTACCACCATTACCTCTCTTTATCAACTCTCCATCCCCTCTACTACCTGCGATCGACTAGAGGAATGGGTACTTGAAAACCCAACCTCCAGCGTTCCCACCGACCAACAGATGTCTCAGCTAAAGGAGTCACTCGACCAAACTAGAGTAAAAATCCCTCTTCGTACCTCTAGTTGTTTTGAATTCGACTTCCTGTCTAAAGCTGAAAGACTCGAGGCACTCAAGGCTGATGAAGAACTCAGACTTCAATGACAACAGACTGAGGACAGCTTAAAGATGGCCAAGTCTCTTGCTCCTAAAGTTCATCCAAGGAAGAAGTCTAAAAAGATGGTGAATGCTGTCAAGGCCCAGGCTAAGCTACTTTCTATTATAGAAGTCGAGCACGAGAAAGGGATGAAGCTGGCCGACCAAGATAGAAAATGGAGTGAAGAATGTTTACACAAGAGAATCAGTCATCACCGTATTTCAAATGTCACTATCAGCAGACGGACGAAAGACGATGGAGTTCTGGTCTCAATGCTCATCACCAGGGACAATCTTGATGCTGTCACGGAGTACTCTTTTTACCTTGGTCAGTATGGATATAGTGAATGGCTGGAGATCCGCCAAGCCATTCAGCGCTCAAAGTCAAGGCACAAGCCGATTATTGAAGACATCATTAGCGAGCTGATCAAGAAGATGTCAAGATATGTCGATGTACCTGAAAAGCCATCACTGAAGAAAGGTGGAAGAAGACCTTCAAGTCCTAATGACGGACCAACCCTAAGGAATGAACATGAAACAAAGTTCTCCTTAGATGAAGTCCTGAAGGCTTCATAGAAGCCAGACATCTCTATGCTGAACCTATCCTTGCCAGCGAAGGGTCCTTACATACCTAACAGTGTGCACATGAAGCCTGAGTTAGGATTTATCTTCCTTGACTATGAAGACGAAATAATCTTTCAAAGAGTGTCTAAGTTACATCTCTGTCCAATGAAACATCTCGCGTATATAAGATTTTGGCTGGACGATGATGTATATGGTGAAAAGATGGACCGCAAGATCAGAAGGGAATTTCTACGTCGAAAGGAGCTCGGAGAATAAGTACCTGGCTACATCAACCTGAGCAACTTAGATTAGTTATAGAATTCTATCTTGTAACTTTGTCTTTCACTATATGTCTTTTGTATCTATGTCTACTTTCAGTGTACTACTTATATTTTGAAAGTCTATAAATGTACTGAAACACTTGTAATTTTTCATTTGAATAAATATAAGTATTTCATCTGCATGACTATAAAATATCCCTGAAAAGAGTAATAGGGACACATGTCTATGAATTCCAGTATTCTCTTACAGTCATTGACAATCTATAAGTTAGTGAACATGCCTTCAGTTTCAGTTTCCCTTCTTGTACTTTTTCTTAAACTTGTAACTTAAGAAAACTTATTAAGTAAAAACTGATTCACTGAAAAAGATCCCAAAATAGTAATAAGGGACATGTACTTTATATATAACTTTTCTTTACTATTATTCGATAAGGCAACTTTCTTTATGTTGCTTTGTTATCATCAAATAGAGGTAGATTGTTGATTGTCCCCCTCTCTCTCTCTCATTGATTTGATGATAATCCCTCTTACCTATTACGAAGTATTATGTTTCTGTTCTTTCAGTTCCAGCGATCATCACTGAGTCTGTTGAGTAATCGTTGAAACATGTATTCTAAATCCTACAGCAACAACGATACTTTAAGAAAACAAAACTCACACCAAAGAACCTTCAGTGAAAGTCGAAGACTGAAATTGAAGATTAGTGACTGGCACTTTCGTGATCTGAAGTGGCATTCAGTGATTACAACCTCGTGAACATATGTGTGAAAACTGCCCAAGCCTCAACGAATGCTGAAGAGACCTTCAGTAAGCTTGTTGTGCAAGATTTTTTTGTCTTGTCCTTCCACACACAGAGGATAAACCCATACCCTTTCTAGAGTATAGTACGGTATGAAGCCAACTAGTTGACTCTATTACCCACTAACTCCATGAAAGGATGTTTGCTCATGAATAGGCATTTGTACTATTCACTGTAGCAAAAGACAAGTTTTTCTTTAAAAGAATGACGCGTGTTCAAACCATACTAAATTGCATTAAATGTGCATTTAATGCAATAGGTATAAATAGATGAGTGCTCTCTCCATGCAGAGACACGCATACGCATCTAAGAACACTTACACTTATCTTCAAGCAAGTTAGAATCCCTCTCAAGTATTCTAAAAGTTCTTACCCATGAAGAACATCTTTCCTTCTTTATGTTTCAACAAATCTTTTCTATTTTGCTAAGAATATCTGTGTGTAAACTTAGATTGTTTTAGATAGGTTATCTTTACCTTGTCTATTTCCGCATACAATCTGTAAAAATCTGTATTGATCTTTCTTTATCAATGTATTTTTTAAATTTGAAAGTTTTCTGTGTTTGTATTCATCCCTCCCTCCTTCTACAAATTGTTTCTTTAAAACTTTTGTAGACCCAACCGGGGCCAGCACCCATTGATCAAGACGTCAACACACACACACACACAAACACACATACACCTGCATTAAGAATTCACACCTAATAATAACCAACTTTGAATATATAAAAAGCACACGACACCAATTCAACATGTTAGAAAATTGAAACATGTATAAAGGAGTGATGATTTGCTCAAACGAGTATGGGGAAACTCACCTGAAGTTTGAGTCTAAAATCACACTTTTAGGCAAGATTTGCATCAGTCGAACACCTGAATTGGGGTGCTAAAAGACAAGTAAAAACCCTAAAAAGACCTTCAAATGTACCACTAATAAAGCCTTTAGATATTGGCCCAAGACATGACCCCAAATTACCCATCACACGAAAATTGGGAAACAAGAAACAATAGCTTACGCAACGTGGCATGCGACCAAGGTCGCGAGGCTACCTACATGATCCATTGTTCCTCCTGCATAGTCTCTATTCAAGAATTACCACATCAGAAGGTTGGATTTGATGACCAGAGGCTCTGTTTGTGAATGATAATGGAAACATATATGAAATTTGGTTAAGTTCATGTAAATGGTTATGAAAAGGATGGGCCTTTGGGACCAGAGGGCTCTAGTTCCAAAGACATCAAATCCAAAGGCTCTGGTCTTTAGAACCAGAGGCTCTGGTTGCGAAGGTGATGCAAACATGAGGAAAGAATGTGATGAAAAGGATGTATGTGAAGTCCAATTTAGACCAGAGGGCTCTGGTCGCAAAGGACTTGGAAACCAGAGGCTCTGGTCTTTGGAACTAGAGGCTCTGGTTCCATAAATGATGAAATATGACTAAGTTACTGGTATGAATAAATGAGGGAAACCAAGTTTGAGACCAAAGGGGCTCTGGTCTCAAAGGATTGGAATCCAGAGGCTCTGGTCTATATAGCCAGAGGCTCTGGTTTAGAAGGGGGAGTTAGTGAAAAATCACAAAGCATTTGCTTTGGACCAGAAGGGCTCTGGTTCCAAAGACGATGAAAAAGTTTAGCCAAAATTTAAACAAGTATTTCTAATTGGCTAGAGGCTCTGGTCATTAGAACCAGAGGCTTTGGTTTAGAGTACATGGGGATTATGGCCATTATTATATATCACTTGTAGGCATAACCATGAGATATTGAGGATATCTGGTTTCAAACTAAGGATTGCCTCTAAGTGGTGAGATTCAGCATACCCATCTTGCTGACAAGAAATAGAAATCTTTTCTCATCAAGAGCTTTTGTGAAAATGTCAGCAAGTTGAATCTCTGTAGGAACAAAGTACATCTCTATTGTACCTTTCTCGACATTGTCTTTCAAAAAGTGGTAACCTACATCGATGTGTTTGGTCTTGGAATGCTGCACAGGATTTGCAGAGATGGCTATGGCACTCTTGGAGTCATAGAGGATGAAAATCTTTTCTTATTCAAACCCATAGTCCTTAAGCTGAGTCTCCATCCAGAGGACTTGTGAACAACAACTAGCAGCAGCAACATATTCTGCTTCTGTTGTAGAGGTTGAAACACAATTCTGTTTTCTGGATGTCCAACTTACCAGCTTGTCCCCCAAGAGTTGACAACTTATAGATTTGCTCTTTCCATCAAGCTTGCAACCTGCATGATCTGCATCTGTGAAGCCTATTAGATCAAAGCCAGAGTTCTTTGGATACCAGAGACCCAATGAAGGGGTTCCCTTAAGGTATCTAAAGATTCTCTTGACTGTCGAAAGATGAGATTCCTTAGGATTAGCTTGATACCTTGCACAAAGACATGTGGCAAACATAATATCTGGTCTACTAGCAATTAGATACATGAGTGATCTAATCATGCTTCTATAGGTTGTTACATCCATAGATTTGCCTGATGGATCAGCAAACAACTTAGCTCCTGTAGCCATAGGTGTTCTCATCGATGATGAATTTGAGAGAGAGTATTTCTTCAGAAGGTCAGTCACATACTTGGACTGATTGATGAAAGTCCCTTTTGGAGTTTCTTTTATTTGAAGACCAAGGAAGAAACTAAGTTCTCCTATCATACTCCTCGCAAATTTGCTTTTCATCACTTCTGAGAATTTTTTGCAAAATTTTTCATTGGCAGAGCCAAATATGATATCGTCCACATATATTTGCACAAGTAGAATGTCACCTTTGTGCTTCTTGAGAAAGAGGGTTGTATCAATTATACCTTTTTCGAATCCATTGTCAATGAGGAAGGTGGAGAGAGTTTCATACCAGGCCCTTGGTACTTGCTTCAGCCCATAGAGGGCTTTGTCCAGAAAGTAGACGTATTCTGGATGCTTCAGATCTTCAAACCAAGGGGGATGTTGCATATATACTTCTTCTTGAAGCTTACCATTGAGGAAGGCAGACTTGACATCCATTTGATAGACCTTGAAGCCTTTGTGTGCTGCATAGGATAGGAATATCCTGATGGCTTCAAGTCTTGCGATGAGAGAAAATGTCTCATCGTAGTCAATCCCTTCTTCCTGGCAGTAGCCCTTAGAAACAAGCCTGGCCTTGTTCCTTATAGCTATGCCATCTTCGTCCTTCTTGTTTCTAAAGACCCATTTGGTTCCTATGACCGTCTTCCATTTGGGTAGAGGCATGAGGGACCACACTTTGTTTCTTTCAAACTGGAATAGTTCTTCTTTTATTGCATCTATCTAGTTTGGGTCTTGTAGGGCTTCAGAAATCTTCTTTGGTTCGATCATGCTCAGAAAGTTGGGGAAGAGGCACTCATTTGCTGTTGCAGATCTCGTCTTGACACCAGATGTTGGATCACCAATGATTTGGTGATGTGGATGGTTTTTTGTCCACTTGGTGCTCGATTGGGGTTCTGGAGCAACATGATGCAGTTCTTCATAGACCGATGGAACTGTTTGCTCCCTGTTAAACCTCACAAGGCAAAATGTAAAAAGTAATGAAAAACAACAGGTGTTGAAGAACCAGAAGACCAATGAAGACATCAAGGCAGAAACGACTAAGTCTGGAATTCGACCATTGGATCAATGGAGAGACCAACCAGAGGATCGATGGACAAGTTCAACCATTGGACCGATGAAAGAGAGAAACCAGAGGATCAATGGATGATGCAATGGAAAGAAGCATTCTCATCGATCCTCTGGACAAACAACACTTAGAAGATTTTCTATCAATTCATTCAAGCAGGCCATGAAGGTTTAAAGATAAGGATGAGTTCATCATATCGTTAATGACTGCTGGAGATGACAAGTCAATAGCTGGAATTCGAGTTTATCTTGGTTATAATGCTTATCCATGTAAAAGATAAATCTTATCTGTTTATTAGAAGATTTGCTAGAAAGTAGCAATAGATAGTTATCTTCTAAATAGCCTATTAGTATAAATAAATGATTAGGTCTATTGTAAAAATAAGGCTTTTACTCTTTGTTTTACGTTTTCAGTGTTTATAAAATAAAACCTTTGAAGCTCAAAGTTGTTCTTAAACATTCTTATTTTATTCTTGAGACTTCATAACTTTATTCATTAAATCACTATAATTTGGTTATTCATAACTAGATTATTAGTGTTATTGAGAGATYTGGGATCAACAATTGGTATCAAAGCCTATTGATTGATTATCCAATCAAAACGATCTTCAAAATCTCTCAAATTATTGATCTTCTTTCTTGTTAAAAATTCTTTCGTCTTCTCCAAATTTTTCAATGGCCAACTGGAATTCCGCGTACAACGTTGGCTCCCTCACAAAGCCGCCAACTCTTCAACGAGAGGAATATCCTCAATGGAAGATAAGAATGGTAAATTTTCTGGAGGGAATGGACGAGAATCTCCTGCGATCCATACAGGAAGGTCCCTACATTCCTCAAACTCTAGTTCCAAGTGTTCCAGGAACAAATACTACAGTCAAAATTCCAGCATATTACATGCCGAAAGATGAAAGAAATTGGGATGAAGATGATAAAGAAAGAGTCAAAACTGACAGAAAAGCCAAAAGATTAATAATCATGGCGCTACCCAATGAAATCTTTCAATCCCTCGATACATGCTCCACCGCGAAAGAACTCTGGGACGAATTGGCAAGTCAACTGGAAGGAGGAGCAAAGACAAAGAAAAATCGTAGAGCACAATGTCTCAACGATTACACCAATTTCAAAGCCCTCCCTGATGAACCCATACAAAAGACTTATGATCGGTTCAACACATTGATAAATCAATGTTGTAGAAACGATATCATCAGAACCAAGGAAGAAAACAATGTTTTATTCCTAAAAAGTCTAGGTGATGAATGGACTCAGCTATCCATGTCCTTACAAGCAAACCAGGACTTAGATGGCTGGTCTCTTCATGACGTTTATGGAACTCTTGCAGCACAAGAGAGCGACATTATGAAGAAAAAGGTATTCATTGGAGGACCTCTTGCTCTTGCTGCTGATGAAAAAGAAAAATTAACGACTCCTGCCAAAGAACACAAGAAGAAAGGCAAGAAAGCATTGCTGATAGATTCAGAATCTGAAGAGGAAACTTCTGAATTAGATGATGAAATCAAAGCTTTTGCCAAATTGTTGGCCTTGATTACAAAACAATTCCAAAAGAAGTTCATCAGAAAACCATACGAGCGAAAAGAGTTCAAAAGGGAAAGGTACCAATCATCCTATGATAGAAAACCATCCAAATTTTATCAAAGGGATGAAAGAAGGGAAGGAAGAGAAGAACGGGAAGAGAAAAGAGAAGAACGAAGAGAAGAAAGAAGAGAGGAAAGGAGAGAAGACAAAGAAGGAAAGAAAAATGACCTTCGATGCTTCAGATGCGGAAAACTTGGTCACTTTTCTAAAGAATGCAAAGGACGATTGATCAGACGATGAAGATAAAGCACTCATCTGTCTAATGGCCACGTCCAATGCAGAATCCGCATCCAACTCCGATGATCAGGTATGTGAGTCTTTCTCAAATGAAGCCAACTCTGTTCCATCAGAACTAGAGTTAAGAGTAATTAAACTTTCAGAAGATTTCTTGAAACTAAAAGAAAAATTAAGTTTTGAAAAATCTGAAAGAATAAAAGCGGAAAAAGAAGCAAGTTTCTACAAAAGAGAAACTGATCTTCTAACCGCAGAAAAAGATGACTTAGCAAAAGAAAAGACTCGCATAAGCACCCTTAAAAAATCAGAAGAAGATAAACTTCTGGAATTGAACAAGAGATTAACTAAGGACCTAGAAAAGAAAACTAAGGCCTTAAAGGAATCTGAGGCAAAGAGACTAAATTCAGTAGCTCTTAAAGATTTCTTTCAAAAGGAGCGTGAAATTCTTCATCAGAAGCTTCAAACCAATGAACTTCTGATGAAAAAGTATAAAGATGCACAAGAAGTTTTTGAAAAATTAAATGGTCAAAAGGATACTCAAGGGATCGGATTCAATGAATTAGATTCATTCATCGATTCAAAGAAATCCACCCTTGAATCCACTTTCAAACTTGGATGCATTCAAAAACCCAACTTCTCTCCAAAACAAAAAGCAAGTTTCAAAAGAGTTAAAGTCGATGGAAAAACTGTCGTTTCAAGACAAGACTTCGAAAATGTGGTTTACGAGAAAAGTACTTGTAAAAATCTTGATGAAAGAAATGACATTTCCAAACCAGAGATTGTTGAAAACTTTATTGACAAACTAGAATCTCTGACAGTCAAATCTATCTCATTGGCAAGTATTGTTGATGAAAAGGAAAATCCGACTGAGGAACCCTCAATTGATGAATCGATGAATCACTCAGTAAAATTGAGAATTCATCGAAGTCAAAATTGATGAAACCTCAAGAAGATCAAACCGAAGCATCAACCTCTGAATCCACATCTTCTGCTCCAATCCAAGTTAAATTTGATTTTGAGAAATCAGCAAAAGACTTTCTCGATTCTGAATCTGAAGAAGAAATAAGTTGTGAATCACCAAAAATCATTGAGAACAAGAAACCTAAAAATTTCAAGTCCTCAATGAAATCTGGTATTCCTTCATCAATGAAATCTTTAGACAAAGAAAAAGGAAAAATGAAAGATGTTGAATCTGCCAAAGACAACTTCAAAGGCCCTAGTACTCCATTTAGGTTCATTAAATTTACCCTTGAGCAAAAACAGAAGTGGTCTACCTCTGATAAAATTAATCACAACTTTTCTTTCCATCCAGCTGAAGAAAAGTCCACCHTCCTCAGAAGAAAAGAAGTAAAGTCCAAGCCTTCTTTAAATAAAATATCTGAACTACATAGGAAGTTTGTAAAAACAACCGATGCTAGGACATGATTTCTACCTACATTTACTTCTTCATTTTCATCGAATAAAAAGAAGTTTAGACAAACACAACCAAAACATCATTCTTGTCAATGTCTAATTCTTTTACAAAACCTGAGGAATCATATGTTAACACATCATTGTCCCTTCACACAACACGTTTATCGATATAAAGAGGGACCCAATGAAAAAGTAAAGAAACCCAAGCCTGCAAAGGCTAAAGGCAACAAAAAGAGTACCACATCCCTTACTAACAAACGAGGACCCATTATGAAATGGGTACCTAAATCCCCTTAATTTGTCTTGGAGGACCAGCATGTGCAACCATGGTATATGGATTCAGGTTGCTCCAGGCACATGACTGGTGATCAAAGTCAATTATCCTCCTTCAACGAAAAATCTGGAGGCTCTGTGACTTTTGGAGACAACAGCAAGGGTACAATCAAAGGTTACGGCACTCTCATCAAAGGCAATGTCTCAATCAGCAAAGTGGCTTATGTCGAAGGATTAAAGCACAATCTATTAAGTATAAGTCAGTTCTGCGACAGAGGTCTTGAAGTAAAATTTCGCAAAGGTCTCTGCATAATAGAAACAAAGTCCGGTAACCCAATCATCACAGCAAAGAGAGAAGGAAACCTCTATCTTCTCGACTTTGAGTCCTCTATGGGACAGGACACTCTCTGTCTTGTGTCTCATAAGAGCGATGAAAATTGGCTGTGGCATCAAAAATTCTCACATCTCAACTTTGATGCGCTAAGAAAACTAGCCACACAGAATTTGGTCAAGGGAATTCCTGCTCTAAAATTCGAAAAAGACCACCTGTGCTCAGCATGTGAGATGGGAAAACTAAAAAGGGCATCACATAAAACTAAATCAGAGACCTCCTGCACCAAACCATTGGATATGCTTCACATAGACCTCTGTGGACCAATATCAACACAAAGCCTCTCAGGAAAGAAGTACATGCTGGTATTGGTCGATGAATACTCCAGATACACTTGGGTTGAATTCATAAAGGATAAATCAGAAGTTCCAGACCTACTCATTGGAGTGATGAAATGGCTACAAGTCCTTCTACAACAAAAGTTGATAAAGGTTCGTAGCGATAATGGCACTGAATTCAAAAATGCCATAATTGATGACTATCTCTTCAGTGAAGGCATTACTCAAAAATTTTCATCAGCAAGAACTCCACAACAAAATGGAGTAGTCGAACGACGAAATCGAACCCTTGTGGAAGCAACAAGAACCATGCTCGCTTCATCGGAGTTACCACTCTCTTTCTGGGCTGAAGCAATTTCCACAGCATGCTTCACCCAAAATCGATCCATCATCAACAAGAGACACCAGAAAACCCCATATGAGCTTATCAACCACAGAAGACCAAACGTCAAATATTTTCATATCTTTGGGTGCAAATGCTTTGTACTCAATGATAGAGAATATCTTGGCAAGTTCGACAAGAAAGCTGATGAGGGAATCTTTCTGGGATATTCTCTAACCGCCAAAGCCTACAGAGTCTACATCAAGAGGACTAGAATCGTTATTGAAAGCATCAACGTGTCCTTCGATGACTCTATCCAAAGGACTTCTGGACACAACAGTTCAGACCTCGCACCTCAAAGAAGAGCATCTGATTCATCACTAAGCATACCCAATGAATCAGAGTTAGCTCAATTATTTGAAGACATCTTTGATGAAGAAGTAATTTCTAGACATGAACCAAATGCAAAATCAATCCCCAGAATCAATGATGAACATGCAGATTCTCATACACAAGGTACATCTCTCCTAGAAACTCATGTTACTTCACCATCTACTTCTCCTGTGTCTTCAGATCATGATCAAGAACCAGAGCTTAATCTTGAAGATGATCTTGTTGGGGGGGGGGGAGCAAGCAGTTCCATCGTTCGATGAAGAACTGCATCCTGTTGCTTCAGAACCTCAATCAAGCACCAAGTGGACAAAAAATCACCCACATCATCAAATCATTGGTGATTCAAACTCTGGTATCAAGACAAGATCCGCTACAGCAAATGAATGTCTCTTCGCAAACTTCTTAAGCATGATTGAACCAAAGAAGATTTCTGAAGCCTTACAAGACCCAAATTGGATAAACGCCATGCAAGAAGAATTACTTCAGTTTGAACGAAACAAAGTATGGTCTCTAATGCCTCTCCCCAAAAGAAAAATAGCAATAGGAACCAAATGGGTCTTCAGAAACAAGAAAGACGAAGATGGCATAGTAATAAGGAACAAAGCCAGACTTGTTGCAAAAAGCTATCGCCAGGAAGAAGGCATTGATTACGATGAGACATTCGCCCCCGTCGCAAGACTTGAGGCCATCAGAATGTTTCTAGCCTATGCAGCACATAAAGGTTTTAAAGTCTATCAAATGGATGTTAAGTCTGCCTTCCTCAATGGTAAACTACAAGAAGAAGTTTACGTGCAGCAGCCTCCTGGGTTCGAAGATCCAAAGCATCCAGATTATGTCTATTTTCTGGATAAAGCTCTTTATGGGCTTAAGCAAGCACCCAGGGCCTGGTATGACACTCTATCTACCTTTCTCATCGAAAATGGCTTCAAAAAAGGTACAATCGATACAACTCTCTTTCTCAAGAAGCATAAAGGTAATATTTTAATTGTTCAAATATATGTGGACGATATTATATTTGGTTCTATAAATGCAAAACATTGCGAAAAATTTTCAGACTTGATGAAAAGCAAATTTGAGATGAGTATGATGGGAGAACTAAGTTTCTTCCTTGGTTTTCAAATAAAACAAGTTTCAGAAGGAATTTTCATAAATCAGTCCAAATATGTGACTGACCTTTTGCAAAAATATTCTCTCTCTAATTCATCATCRATGAGAACTCCCATGGCTACAGGAGTTAAGTTATTTGCTGATCCATCAGGCAAATCTGTAGATGTAACAACCTATAAAGGCATGATTGGATCACTCTTGTACCTAACTGCCAGTAGACCTGATATTATGTTTGCCACATGTCTTTGTGCAAGATATCAAGCCAATCCCAAAGAATCGCATCTTTCTGTAGTCAAGAGGATCTTTAGATACCTTAAGGGAACTTCTTCATTGGGTCTCTAGTATCCAAAGGACTCTGGCTTTGATCTAATAGCCTATACAGATGCAGATCATGTAGGATGCAAGCTTGACAGAAAGAGTACGTCTGGAAGCTGTCAACTCTTGGGGGACAAGCTGGTAAGTTGGGCTTCCAGAAAACAAATGTGTCTCAACATCTACAGCAGAAGCAGAATATGTTGCTGCTGCTAGTTGTTGTTCACAAGTTCTCTGGATGAAAACTTAGCTGAAGGACTATGGTTTTCATTATGACAAAGTCCCAATCCTCTGTGACTCCAAGAGTGCCATAACAGTCCCTGCAAACCCAGTACAACATTCCAAGACCAAGCACATCGATGTCAGGTACCATTTTCTGAAAGACAATGTTGAAAAAGGTAACATAGAAATGTACTTTGTTCCAACTGAGATTCAACTTGCTGACATTTTTACAAAAGGTCTTGATGAAAAACGATTTTTATTTCTAGTCAGCAAGATGGGTATGCTGAATCTCACCACTTAGAGGCAATAATTTCTTTCCAACCAGCGATCCTCAATATCTTCTGGTTCTGCCTATAAGTGAAACAATTTTTCTTGGCCATATAGTCTAAGTATCCTAAACCAGTGCCTCTGGTCATAAAGACCAGCGCCTCTGGTCGTTTAGAATATCTTTACTTATTTTTGGCAAACATTTCATCTTTGCAACCAGAGCCACTCTGGTTCAAAGCAACTACTTGGTTCTTTTAACCAAGTCTTTCTCTCCCAACCAGAGCCCCTCTGGTTCAAAACAACTACTTGGTCCTTTTCAACCAAGTCTTTTTCTCCCAACCAGAGCCTCTGGTTCTAAAGACCAGAGCCTCTGGACTCCATCTATTGCTTCCAAATCTCAATTATTCTTTCCCCTTTGAAACCAGAGCCCCTCTGGTCCTAAATCTCTAAAATCGTTTTTATGACAAAGTGTGCCTCTTCAACCAGAGCCTCTGGTTCCAAAGACCAGAGCCTCTGTCTTTAGATTCTTTGAAAGCAATGTATTAATCATTTCATCTTATACTCCATTTAATCATCCTTCACAACCAGAGCCTCTGGTTCTAAAGATCAGAGCCTCTGGATTCAAAGTCTTTGCAACCAGAGCCCCTCTGGTCTCAAAGACTCATTCATTTTCATATCCATTCTCATACTTAACCATATTTCATTATTTTTCATCATCATTCACAACCAGAGCCTCTGGTTGTATAGACCAGAGCCTCTGGTCATCAAAAATCTCACTCCGTATTGTTTCTAGGGGGAGTTTTTAAAAACTCATTTCATATCCCCATGCATCATTTGAGGGGGAGCAAATGTTTACCTTTGTAAACTTGCATTTTCCATCCAGAGCCTCTGGTTCTACTATCCAGAGCCTCTGGTCACATAAAATGCTATATATAAATATGATACCAGACCTCCTCTGGTTTTATAAAATGGTTTTCCACACTTCACTAGAGCCTCTGGTTTGTAAACCAAAGCCTTTACATCATGCAAATCAAACATCACTATTGGTTTTCATCAATATTACAACCAGAACTCGTCTGGTTCCCCATCCATTCTTCATGCCTAACTAGAGCTCCTCTGGTTCCATGAAAATACATTTTCACCCTCAAACTCATCTTAATTGAAAATCATTTTTCAAGATTACACAAAATTGCAGCTTTTGTGACTAAAAACTTTAACATCAGTTTTTAGAAGACAAAAACTTCGTAATTAGTATTAATCTTACAATTAGATGAGATTTTAAAATTTATATTTTTTTGGGAAACGTCTTCTCCAAGGAATTATTTGGAATAAATCTTTATTTCAAATAAGGAACGACGTCATCCTAACACGCGCCTGACACCATACAGGCTGTCCCCCTTGAGCCGTTTCAATCTTTTTCCCTCCCAAACCCCAGCTTGACACGTGTCCAATTCATTAATGGCACGTACTATCACGATGGCTCACGTTCTACAAATCAAATCACCCAGAACTTATACCGCCAATTTTCTCATGATTATTACATTTTAATAATCAAGAAAACGTTTCACCTCTACCCCCCACCACCCCCCACCCCACCTCTCTTCCTCATAAATACCCATCTTCCTCACACTTCCACAACAATGGCTTCCTTCGCTTCACATGAATCCAACAACAATGACAGCCGTATCCAATCCACAGGCGCTGACAGTCGAGTAATCGTCTTCCTCCCCATGAAACCCAACAACCACATGATCGAACTGCACAACACCCTCTTTGATGACAGGTTTGCAATAATGATTGAGTTCTTTAAGAACTGTATCCTTCTACCTGCTCTCACTCTCGTAAACCCAAACGTCCCATTAAAATATGTTCAACAGTACTAGCAGACCTGCGAATTTGATCCCGAAAGCCATGGGATAATGGGAGAGAGAGACGCTCCAAATGATATGATTTGCTTGGTAAAAATATCCCGAGCAAAAATTTCTAGGGTTTTGTGCATTCCAACAAGACGGGAACTCGAGATCAAGAACTATGACGAGCCACCATCTTCCGACGACAACCTCAAATTCATCAAAATGCTAGGTTACAATCGTGACCTACGCAATGTCTCGGACTTCAAAAGACAATTCCTCCCACCAATGTGGAATTTGTTCTTTTCCATCCTTAACTGCTCCCTCACATGCAAACTGGCTCCCTCGACCAAGGAAATCTCAACATATTGACAATTATGTATGGGCTTTTCTTCAACCTTAATCTCGAATACGCATTCCATATCTACAATGAGATTCATGCGGCTGTGATCAAGAAGTGCAAACTTCAAGCCGCAGGAAAGCATCTATCTGCAGTCCTCTTTCCCCGCTTCATTGCCCTCCTAATTGGCGATGCAATGCGGAAGCATAAACTACCAACTGTGGAACCTCACACACCGGTCTACAAGATGCAAGGACACCGCCCAACTCTTTCAAAGGAAGGATACAACATCGATAGACCACTGTCCCGTGCTATGCTCACCATCATACCATCGATGAGTGAGATACGCAAGAAGTATGAACGCTCCATGCTGTCCCAAGAATCGAGGGTAGCAACCTCAAAGCACTTAGAGCCGTCCCCCCTCCAAGCGAGGGAGCACAAGCATCCTCTTCATCGGATGATGAAGATGATGATGATGATGATGCACGTGCTTCCCTCGGCCCTACTCAAAATATTCCTCAACCTACCATCCAAAGGGCACCCACATCTGTTACCCCTGGCGATCAAAGCCAAATGGATATTGAAGAAGGACAACCAGTCCAACCCCAACCCTACCTAGCCATCCAGAGGCCATTCTTCGGGCTTCTGGAGATGAACAAACTGAGGAACCTCATTTTCCATCACCCCTCTCTCAATAGAGAGGTGATGAAGAGACAAGAGCCCCTTCACCTCAGGGCTCGCCACAACCCCTCACATAACAGAAGCATTAGTTGCTTCTGATGTTGAACCCATAGATCGTTCAGAGCGATCTTCAATTTGTGCACCACTCCCCTTGATATTTGATCTATCGAAGGGGACACACATCCGATTCACTTACTCAGCCTCTGAAGCTGAGGAAGAGGATGTTCAAACATCATGAGATACTTCTTCTCTCGAAGGCTATCAAAGACATGATGGAAGTGCTTCTCGGCCTACCTTTGCACAAGGCCAAAAAGGCGCCTTCGGAACAGAGGCTCAACCTGCAGCATCTGTTGCTGCAGGGGTTTCCCCTTACGCAGATCTGGTCACAAAGGCAGAGTTCCAGGCCTATGTTGATACAGTGACGCGGTCCTTGGATGACTTTAAACTCATCATACAAGGGCTGGTGGAAAACCAACCCTCACCCGATACCCCAGACCTCCACCAATCCCTTGCCATCCTCCAACGCCACCTAAACCAAAAAGATACCTAAACCCAAACCAACTCATCCCGCCTCCAAATCCTCTAACAAACAGTAACCCAACAACACAATACCATATCATCCTTAGCCACCCAACGAAACCAAGTCCTTATCCAATCCCTCGCAACCCTCACGGCTCAGGCACATGAAGCCGATGAAAACTTAACCTACATCATTTCCCAACTACAAACCATGCTTAGCACTATGCATCATCTACCATCCTCCATCACCTCCCAAATTCCCTAACCTCAACCACCCTCCACTTCATCAATCGATGAAACCCTTGCCACCCTTACCTCTCAAATGGCCACCATACAAACAACCCTCACCTAACTCCCCGCCACTATACTCACCCAAATACCCCAACCCCCTTCTCAACCACCACCTCCCTCTGCAGGCCCATCCTTCGATGAAGCCTTTTCTACTTTCACTGCAGAGGTGAGAAATCTAATAACCAACCTACTCATTCCCCCATCAACATCCACCTCCAACATGCCACCACCAACTTTACACTCCACGACTGAGTTCGCCACCAAAGCGGACCTGCAAGCTCTGTCCCGGGCACTGGTCTCCTCATTCAACGAGACCAGTGCTAAGTTTGTTCATCGGGCCTTCCATCCAACCAGGATTCTTACCCAAACCTTGGCCGATGAACAAAGGCGTACCACCTCTCTCCTCCAGGCGATGGAGGAAAGCCGCAGACAAGCTACCCTGAGGGCATATCTTACGTCCCTCAGGAAGGACAAGAAGAAGAGGTTCCACGCCTCCTGCTCAAGCAGCCGCCCAGACAAACGACAATGACACGACGACCAAGACCCTGATGATCAAGGTCTTGGACCTCGTGAGGGGGAGACAGAGGCGACGGCTACATATGCAACTCAATCCGCTGCACCACAACAACCACCACCATCAACCCAAGAAGCCCAAGCAAGGCAACCAGAGGCCTTGCCCTCTGATGATCAACCAAATATCCAAGTTCCCTTAGCCTCAACACTAGACCCCATCGTGTTGAGTTCCTTAACCAATAAAGAACCAATCACCCCACCAACACAACACAACAAAACCAACCTCTTCCTTCTACACCCACACCAAACCTACCCTAACTCCCTCACCAACACCTCGCATAACTCAACTCTTCACCCTCTCCACACAACCAGAACCCACAACAACCCAACCTTCATCACCCCAACAACCAACAGAAACCATCCTCCCAACTGATACACAACCCTCAACCCAACCATCGCCTGAATCTCAAACCCATACACCAGAAACAACCCAACCAACCAAAGAAAACTCACCCTCTGCCCAAACACAACCCCAAACTAAAACACAACCCTTAACCCAACAACCAATGGTGCATGTAGACATCCCTTCTTCCTCAAGGCATCCTCCTCAAGGCCTGGTTGATGAAATAATTCAAAGCATGGAGTCGATGAGGAGACGACCTCAAATGCCACCCAGGGAACCTGTAATGATGGAAAATATCCATCAATACATGTATCAAGATCGCAATAAAAATTTGTCAACCACACGTCCAATCTTATCGCCTGAGTCAATGAATCTTCTATACCATCGATTCATCAGACAGACTACTCAAGAACCTCGAGCTGTCTTTTCGAATGATGGAATAAAGAGAGTTGCAAATTTGAAGATAAAGTCCTTTGCCAACCGAGCTATCAGATATATCGAGTTCACTGTGGAGAGAGCCCGTGGGATCATTAGCGTGTTCAACGAAAACGATCTCATCAATCTCAACCCGTACGACTTGATTGAATTAAATGCCTACAGAGCTCAAAGGAAGGATCATGGCATAAGGTTTGGAATGGAAAATCAAGCGATAGTAAAAACAATGGAATCCCTGGTAAAGCTAAGAGCCAAAACAGACTTTGAAATCACTTTAAGGCTAGGCATCGAGAGACTATCATGCGCTCCTCCAAATGAAGATTTCCAGGGCCTGCAGAAGATACGTTCTGCTTCAGTTCTTACTCAACCTGAACTTGGGCTTGTTTATAAAAACGAGTTCGGGGTTAAAAAGTTCTTCAGGATGACTAAAGCCTTCAAGTATTCAACAGAAACACTTGAATGGTTTCAGAAAAACATTAGAAAAAGACTGGGCAGAAACCATGTGCCGAGGGAAGAGGGAAGCCATCTCATTCATGAAATATCAACCGTTATTGCATATAGAAGACTACTCTTGCGCTTCAGAGAGATATACTCAGGTAGTCCATGAAGAGATGGAATTTTTGCTTCTTTTGTCTTGATGTAATTTGCTTCCAGTACTGTAAAGAAAATTCATCATCCAATTAAAATTTGGAATTTGATGTTTTTCTAATAGACTAGTGTCTGTTCTTCAAATATGTGTTTAGATTAGAATTTGTTTGTTATTTCATTACTTAGGGGGAGATTGTTAAACCTCACAAGGCAAAATGTAAAAAGTAATGAAAAACAACAAGTGTTGAAGAACCAGAAGACCAATGAAGACATCAAGGCAGAAAAGACTAAGTCTAGAATTCGACCATTGGATCGATGGACAGACCAACCAGAGGATCGATGGACAAGTTCAACCATTGGACCGATGAAAGAGTTCAACCAGAGGATCAATGGATGATGCGATGGAAAGAAGCATTCTCATCGATCCTCTGGACAAACAACACTTAGAAGATTTTCTATCAATTCATTCAAGCAGGCCATGAAGATTTAAAGATAAGGATGAGTTCATCATATCGTTAATGACAGCTGGAGATGACAAGTCAACAGCTGGAATTCGAGTTTATCTTGGTAATAATGCTTATCCATGTAAAAGATAAATCTTATCTGTTTATTAGAAGATTTGCTAGAAAGTAGCAATAGATAGTTATCTTCTAAATAGCCTATTAGTATAAATAGATGATTAGGTCTATTGTAAAAATAAGGCTTTTACTCTTTGTTTTACGTTTTCAGTTTTTATAAAGTAAAACCTTTGAAGCTCAAAGTTGTTCTTAAACATTCTTATTTTATTCTTGAGACTTCATAACTTTCTTTATTAAATCACTATAATTTGGTTATTCATAACTAGATTATTAGTGTTATTGAGAGATCTGGGATCAACACTCCCCCTCGAAGAGATCATCTCCAGATTGATCTTCTAGTTCTTGTTCTGGTTTTGAAGACACATAAGAAGTAGAAGGTGAAGTGACATGAGTTTCGGGAAAATGTACCTTCAACATTGGATACTTCATGTTTTTCATCAGCTCTGGAAGTTGGTTTAGCAGTTGGTGCATGTCCAGAGACTACTTCTTCTTCGAAGATGTCTTCAATTAAATGAGCTAACTCTGATTCATTGGGTTTGCCAAGTGATGAATCAGAGGCTCTCTGTTGAAGTCCGAGTCCTGAACTGTTGTGTCCAGATGTCATAGGTGTGGAGTCATCAAAGGACACATTAATGCTTTCCATGACAATCTTTGTCCTTTTGATGTAGACTCCGTAGGCCTTTGTGGTTTTGAGAATAGCCCAGAAAGATCCTTTCATCAGCTTTCTTGTCGAACTTGCCAAGATATTCCCTATTATTGAGTACAAAGCATTTACACCGAATGACATGGAAATATTTGACATTTGGCTGCTGAAAAGTTTTGGGAAATACCTTCATTGATGAGGTATTCATCAACACTGGCATTTCTGAATTCAGTCCCATTGTCGCAACTTTTATGAGTTTACGTTGTAGAAGGACTTGGAGCCTTTTCATCACCCTGATGAGAAGTTCAGGAACATCTGATTTCTTCTTTACAAACTCAACCCAGGTGTATCTGGAGTATTCATCAACTAGTACTAAGATGTACTTCTATCCGGAGAGGCTTTGTGTAGATATGGGCCCACAGAGGTCTATGTGGATCATGTCCAAGGGCTTGGTGCAGGAGGTTTTTGACTTTATTTTATGGGAGGCCCGTTTCACTTTTCCCATCTCGCAGGCTGAGCATAGATGGTCTTTTTCGAAATTTAGATCCGGAATCCCCTTGAGCAGCTTTTGTTTGGCTAGCTTTCTTAGAACGTCAAAGTTCAGATGAGAGAACTCTGATGCCATAGCCAATTTTTATCACACTTATGGGATACAAGGTAGAGGATGTCTTGTCCCACAGAGGATTGAAAATCCAGAAGATAGAGATTCCCTTATCTCTTTGCCTTGATGATGGTTTGGTCGGACTTTGTTTTGATGATGTAGAAACCCTTGCAAAATCTGACTTCAAGATCCTTGTCGCAGAACTGACTTATGCTTAGTAAGTTATGCTTCAGATCTTCAACATAAGCCACTTTGCTGATGGAGATGTTCATTTTAATGAGGATGTCGTATCCCTTGATGGTACCCTTGCTGTTGTCTCCAAAAGTGACAGAGCCTCCAGATTTTTTGATGAAGGAAAACAACTGACTTTTATCACGAGTCATGTGCCTAGAGCAACCTGAATCCATGTACTATGGTTGCACATGATGGCCCTACAAGACAAGTTAAGGGTTTTTAGGTACCCATTTCATAATGGATCCATGTTGGTTAGTCGGAGATACGACCTTTCTCTTTTCATCAGCCCTCTTGGGAGTGGGCTGATTTTCATTTCCTTTAATCTTTGCAGGCTTGGGTTTGTTCGCATTTTCCATGCCCTTAAACTTGGGCTTTTTCATGTTTTCATTGGTTTGAACCTTATAGCAATAGACGTGTTTGGAAAATATGCATCGATGAGTTAACATATGGTTCCTCAGGTTTTGTAAAAGAGCAAGACATTGGCAATTAAGATTTTTAGGACATGAACGTCTAACTTTCTTTTTATTCGATGAAAATGAAGAAGTAAATGCACGGAATGAAAATTATGTCCTAGCATTAGTTGTTTTTACAAACTCCCTATCTAGTTCAGATTTTTATTTGTAGAAGGATTTTTCTTTACTTCTTTCCTGAGGAAGGACTGCTTTTCTTCAGCTGAATGAGAGGAACGGTGGTGGTTAGAATTTTCAGAGGCAGGCCACTTTTGTTTTTGCGCACGAGTAAAGTTAATGAACTTAGATGAGGTTCTTGGGCCGTGTGGGGTATCTTTGGCAGTCTTGGTGTTACTCAGTTTTTCTTTTCCTTTATATGAAGTTTTCATAGATGCTGGAACATCAGATTTCACTGAGGGTTTGAAGTTTTGGGACTTTTTATCCTCAATGACCTCTGGTGATTCGCAGATTATTTCTTCTTCAGATTCAGAGTAAAGAAAGTCTCTCGCTAATTTTTCGAAATCAAAATTATCATGGATGTTTGTGGGAGGTGTGGGTTCAGAGGTTGATGCTTCAGAATGATCTGTTGAGGGTTCCATCACTTCTGACTTAGATGAACTCCCAATATTACTTGGACGGTTCATCGATTCATCAGATGATGGTTCCTTACTAGGATTCTCTTTTTCATCAACAACACTTGCTGATGAAGTGGAATCGATGACCAGAGACTCTGGTTTAACCATGGGATTTCCATTGGTCTCTGGTGGGGAGACATTATTTCCTTCATCAGAATTCTTACATGTGCTGTTCTCGTACACCACATTTTCAAAATTCTGTCTTAAAATGACAGTTTTTCCATCGACTTTAACCCTTTCGAAATTTGCCTTGGGTTTAGGGAAAAAGTCAGGTTTTTGAATGCATCCAAGTTTGAAAGTGGATTCAAGGGTGGATTTCTTTGTTTCGATGAAGAAGTCCAATTCATTGAATCCAATCCCTTCAGTGATCTTTTGACCATTAAGTTTTTCGTACACATTTTGGGCATCCTTCTATTTCTTCATCAGAAGTTCATTGGTTTGAAGTTTCTGATAAAGAATCTCCCTTTCTTTTTGAAAGAAATCTTTGAGAGCTACTGAGTTAAGCCTCTCTGCCTCGGATTCCTTTTAGGCCTTAGCCTTCTTTTCTAATTCCTTCGTTATTTTCTAGTTTAAATCCAAAATTTTTTCTTCCTCTGATTTTCTAAGTGAGGCAATGCGAGTCTTTTCCTTAACTAGTTCAGCTTTTTCTTCAGTTAGAAGATCAGTCTCTCTTTTATAGAAACTGACTTCTTTTTCTGCTTTTATTCTTTCAGATTTTTCAAAATTTAATTTTTCTTTGAGTTTTAAGAAATCCTCTGAAAGTTTCATTACCCTTAACTCTAGCTCAGATGGAGCAGAGTTGGTTTCATCGACAAAAGACTCACATACATGTTCATCATAATCATGGGCGGATTTTGCATTGGACGTGGCCATGAGACAAATGAGTGACTTATCTTTTTCATCAGACGAAGAATCAGACACCCAATTTTCTTTTTCAGCCATCAGGCTTCGCTATCTAGGATTGTACTTATACTTGTTCTTGTAGTAATCAGCATCCTTCACCAGTCGTCCTCGCACTCTTTTGAAAAATGACCGATTTTTTCGCACCTAAAGCAGCGAAGGTAATTCTTCCTTCCGTCTCTGTCTTCTTTCTTCTCCTCTCTTCTATCTTCTCTATCTTTTCTTCCCTCTCTTCTTTCTTCGCTCTGATAGAATTTTAATGGCTTCTTTTCATAGGATGGTTGGTACTTCTCCCTTCTGGAGTCTCTTCGCTCGAATGGCTTTTTGATGAACTTTCTCTGGAACTGTTTTGTTATCAAGGCCAGAGACTTGGCAAAGGCTTTGAAATCATCGTCTGATTTGGATGTCTCGTCTTCCGATTCTGATTCTACTACCTGTGCCTTATTACCTTTTCTCTTGTTATCTCTGGTGGAGGTCCTTGAAACATCCTTTTCTTCTGCAGCAAGAACAAGGGGTCCACCGATGGATACTTTTCTCTTCATTATATCATTCTCTTGTGCAGCTAGTGTTCCATAGACGTCATGAAGTGACCAACTGTCTAAGTCCTGATTTACTTGAAGGGACATCGACAGCTGTGTCCACTCATCGTCGAGACTTTTAAGAAATAACACATTATTTTCTTCCTTCGTCTTGGAGATGTCGTTTCATCGACATTGATTGATCAATGTGTTGAAACGATCGTACATCTTCTGAATTGGTTCATCAGGAAGAGCCTTGAAGTTGGTATACTCGTTGAGACATTGAGCTCTATGATTTTTCTTTGTTTTTGCTCCTCCTTCCAATTGACTTGCCAGCTCATCCCATAGTTCTTTTGTTGTGGTGCATGCATCTAAGGATTGGAAGATTTCATTAGGAATGGCCATGATAATTAATCTTTTGGCCTTCTTGTCAGTTTCTACGAGCTCCATATCATCTTCATCCCAATTCTTCTCGTCCTTGGGCATGTAGTAGGCTGGTATTTCTGCTGTGGTGCTCGTTCCTGGGACTCTTGGAACAAGAGTTTGTGGTATGTAGGGTCCTTCCATGACAGATCGCAGAAGATTTCTGTCCATCCCTTCCAAAAACTTTACCATTCATATCCTCCATTGTGGATACTCTTCTTTTTGAAGAGTTGGAGGTTTGGTGAGAGAACCAACACTATAAGCAGAATTCCAGTTGGCCATTGAAGATTTGGAAGAGAAAAATTACGCCTTTTTAGAGAAGATTTTTATGAATTTTTTGAATGAATGAAAAAGGCGAATTGAGAGTTTTTACTGATTGTTTTGATTGAAAAACAATCAATAGGCTCTGATACCAATTGTTGATCTCAGATCTCTCAATAACACTAATAATTAAGTTAAGAATAACCTAATTATATAGTTTGGATGAATAAAATGATGAACACTCAAGAACTAATGATGAACATTCAAAGAATATACTTGAGTGTCAAAGGATTCACTTTATTTCAATAATTGTGAAAAGCGTCCAAAAGCGTTCTGATGATAATAGACCTAACATCTATTTATAATAGTAATCTAAACAAGAAGACAACTATCTAGAGAGACTATCTAGCAATTCTTCTAGGAAATATAAAGCTTATCTAGACATGGATAATTAACAAAACAAGATAAACTTTGTAGAATCCAACTGTCGATTTGTCATCTCCAGCTGTCTTCCATGGGGCGTTATTCAACCTTATCTTCATATCTTCATCGCATGCCTCTGGTTGAATTATAGTAGAAAACTCCAAGTGTTGGTAACCAGAGGGGTTATGAAGATGCTCTTTCTATCGCATCTCTGGTCAATTCATCGACCCTCTGGTTGTGTTGAGGACTTAGCCATTTTGCTTTGAAGCGTTCCATCGGCCTTCTGGTTCTTCATCACTTGTTTTTCTTCATTATTTTTTACACATAAGAATTATGTGGTCTAACAAAAAACATTATAGAACCCGAATCCCTAAATTAAATCTCTACATAAAAGAAAGAAACATTGAAGGCTAATAATCTTGTTTGAGATGGAGGCTCAAATCTCTTGATCTTCTTCAAACCATCAATTGATTTTTTTCACCACACCGTTCTCCCCCTTTAATGATCATGTTGGGACCTGTAAACTCAGTTTTGATATCAATCAAATACTCTGGATGATCTTTAAGACAATCAAAGTGCAGCGGAAACAATATAAGAACAAACATAATAAGAATCTAGAACACATAGTATATGAGAATGATGAACACGAGAGAATAGCTTCAAAGGTTTTTCAATTGAAATGAAAATAAGACGATTACAATACGGGAAGCACTCTGAATTACAAAGGCCTAAGCTGCTATTTATACTAGTTTCTAACGACCTTTCTCACATGACCTAGACAAGTGAAATCATCCAAGTCGTCCAAATAAAATCGATTAAAAACCTAGACATATGAGAAGCACGTGCAGCTAACAACCTTTGAAAAACAGCAGAACAGGATCTTCACAGAAGACGAATCCGCAGACCCTCTGTGAGCCACCTCGGAGGCTCTGTTGTAGAAGACTTGTAGGTTCTTATAGCCAGAGGACCATTTTCCAGAACCTCTGTGAGAGACAACAGAGGTTCTGTCAATCTTGACTTGTACGATCAAACAGCTTCTGTTGCTGGTCCTCTGTTGTCTTCTGTGGAAGAAACCCTTCTGTCAACACTTACAAAAATCTTTTTCATACTTTTACATTAAGTAAATATTGGAGCTAACAATCTCCCCCTAAGTATGAAAAAGTAAAAAAGGACAAATAAATGCAAGAAATGACTAATTGAAAGAAATTACAAGAGGAGATAAAACTCATCCTCTGAAAAGAATTACATTAAATTGAAAGAATTACAAAAATGTAGCTCAGGCCTATCTATTACAGAAGATTAGTCCACAGCAGAGTCTGGATAGTCGTCTACGACAAACTGCAGATTTGATTTGATGGTTCTGTAGGCCTTGAATATCCATTCCCTGAAGGAGACTTGAACTTCAATTACTTCCAGAATACCAAACACTTCATCCGCCCTTAGATGTCCTCTTTGCACTTCTGTAGCCACTTGGTTGAACACCCACTCAAGTGTCTCTGTCGCATATTTGTTCACCTCTGTGGGATCAAAAAACCTTAGAATGTCATCCTTGTCCAAGAACACAAACCCAAAGATGGGATTTTGGACAATAGTGTTGGGATGACATCTAAGTAGCCAACCTGGCCTGTTCTTCAGGGGGGAAATCTTCAAGTCTGTTTGGGCCAACCTCATCGCTATATCAAAGTCCTTCTGGCTGTAGTATTTCACTTGAGCTCGCATAACTTCGATCAGCCTTCTGAGCGATATAGAATAGCTTGACCTCCTCTCCATGTATTTGTTAAGAATTTTGTGCAGAAAGATCAAGTCAAATACACAGAGGTTATGGAGGTCAGCATCTGTGAACGTGTATAGGTTGCTGTCGTCCCTCTTCACCACATATTGAGCATAGAGCACGGTCTTCTTCAGCATCATTCTTGGAGATATTATTTCAAGAGAGGTTATCACGTTCTTTGAGAATACCTGCTCATGAGGCTTTGTAAGCTTTGAGAAGTGAAACTTCGCAGCTGCAGAGGGTATACCTGTAAGTTCTGGATCGTAAGGGGGCTCTGTGTCTACGGCAGAATAGCGCCACCGCATAATCTCCTCCACAGTGGTAACAGGCTCTGTGCATACCTTCTGCATAGGGGTTTTGCTCATTGAATCAAAGATCTCATAAACCCTTCCCACTGTGGCGGACTCTGGTACTCTGGTTTCTTCTTCTTCTAGAATTGGCCTCTGGGTGGACCCCTCTGCTAGGATAGGTTTGACGGTTCCTAGCAGAGCGTCGAATGTACCCGTGGACGTTTCCTCCTTCGCCTTCTTGGAGGAAGAGCCTTCTCCAGCTCTGGGGGGATGTGGGCTCTGTTTTTTCTTGCTTGAGCCTCTGCCAAAGAAGCCTTTAATGCTTGAAGGAGCTCTGGGTCATCATATTCTTCTTCGTTTATCTCTGGCGTCTCTGAGCTTGACGACCCCTTCTGTGGTGTCTCCTCTACAGCTTTGCCCTTGCCTTTCCCCTCAGGCTCTGGTGCTTTTTCTTTTGAGAACAGGGCTGCTGCAGAGTCCACTATCTTGAGTGGTTTGGCAGAAGTTGTTTTCTTGGGCTCTTCAACTTTCTTCTCTGCCTTCTTCTCCCCCGCATGACGATCATGGTCATCACCTCCTTGATCGTCATGGTTTTTGGTGGCTTCTGCCTTGCAAGTTTCAAAGGGAGCCTTCTCCAATCTCCTCAGGATTTTGGTAGCCGTCTTCTTCATTTTCTTAATCACCTCTTCAGCAAGCACAGAGGCGTGGCTTATATCAATCTCTGTCGACCACTTCAATTTTGAGATGCTTCGATAAATTTCGCTTCTGAAGGAGTCACCCACTTTCACGAGCTTTGAAGTGCAGTCTCTGATGGCTTTGTTGGAGGCTCGGGCCTCTGCAAGAAGTTGATCTGTATGTTTGTGCACAATATCTCCTAGGGCTTTAACCATCGCATCTAGCTCTCTGCGAGTGGCTAGATGGTTGATATTTGCCCTAGATGATTTGGTATCCATGCCTTATGTGACTGCAGAAGAGAACATTTGCTTGATTTCATCCTTGAATGTTAAGTAGTCTGTGTAGCCTGCAGAGATGAAATTAGCAGCAAATTGGGCGGCCATCTCTGCTAACTCTGACTTGAGCTTGTCGATTGAGGAAGGGTTGAGGGACAGAGCGCTGAAGGCATTGGTGAGATCGTCTTTTTGTAGGACAGAGCTCTGAAGGGTTGAAAGAGTTGCCTTGAATTCTGCAGTTGTAGAGCTCAACTCCTTCAGAGCCTCTGTGATGGGAGAAAGATCTTCTGTCATTGAGCGAGAGATGAATAAGTTTTTCAACTCATCCATCTTTAGGAATACCGCTGTGGCAAAGGTTTGCAACTCCCCCTTTGTCACGTAGGAATCCTGGGAACCTAGATCACCAACACATGGTGACCTAGTAGCCTCGGAGTGTGAGGCGTCCTCTGCAACTGGTTTTACGTAGTCAGCTTGGGGACTTCCACCAGATCCTCGGACTTCTCCAAGAGGAGAGCCTACTAGTGTTCTATCAATTTCATGCCTTGTAGGTTCAGAGCCTAACATGACAGAGGGATCGAGTGTAGACGTTGGGCGTTCTAGACCCTCAGTCTCTATGACTCTCACATATGCCTCTGAAGCATATTCTGGTTGGTCACTCTTGTGTGAAGAGGCAACGAATGCCTCTTTGGGATGTGACAAGTCCTTGGGCGATGGGACTCTTTTTGTAAAACCATCATCCTTTTGAGAGGATGTTGGAGTATGGTGTGGTTCCCGAGCAATGCATTCGACAGAGGACGAAAGAATGTCCTCTGCGAGGTTAGCTTGGGTTGGGCTTGGCGTGTGCACGCCTTTTTCAAAAGGGGATCCCTCTAGTTTAGGGCCCCTAGTAACGTGGGTAGCACTGGGAGGAGGGCTGGGATGTGTGCCTTGGACATCTTTTTCTCCCTCACCTAATTCCAACTCTTCTTCCTCTTCGTCGTCTAAGACAACCTCTGTCCCCAAGTCAGCTACTTCCGTAGGTGCTTTAAACTCCTGTTGAATTTGGAAGATAACGTCTTGAATCTGCTCTGTTGGGGACTCATCGTGAACCACTTTGCGCAACCTTCTGCGCTTTGGAGTAGCTTCTGCAAGGCTCTCTGGAATTGCAGCCTCTATGACCACAACCTCTGCGGGTTGGGCCTTCTTTGATTTCTTTTTCTTTTGTTTTTGCAGAGGACTACTTGGACCCTCTTCTTCTGCGGGTCTCTTATTCCCTACCTTTTTCACAGAAGAATCGACACCCTTCTGTGTCTTCTTAGTCTTCGTGGGTGGGGGACTTGCTACACTAGGTCGTACCTCACTTACCTCTTGAGCCTCTGCTGGCTCCTCCCTTCATCCCTCGACTCTCATTTTTTCAACTCTCTCTCCTAGGGGGGATTCCTATGCGTAGAGGGGTTTCAGGGACCGGCTCTGGCCTCCTAAATCCACGTCTATATGATTTCCTATCTTCATGACTAAGGTATTTGAGCATGGCTTTGGATATAGGTCTGGGGCTTCTGTACTCTTGCTCATGCTCTGTTGGATGGAACTCCTTAAATGGATACAGTCTTGCGTTCGGCTCGGCAGARGGCAGCTTCTCTGCAATCAAATCCCCAAAGACTAGGCCAAAGAACCTCTGTAGAATTAGGTTTGGATGGTTAAGGTCTTCATTGGCCTTCTTCTGCGCCTTAACCTTGGACTTTTCACCCCTCTGTGTGCATTTCTTCTTGATCAATCCAACCACATCCTTGAATATAAGTTGTGCGTAATCGAGAGG
>NW_020201826.1:0-1675 GCF_001531365.2 Cynara cardunculus var. scolymus
GTTTATGGGGAACAGGCTGTATATGGTGTCAGGCGCGTGTGAGGATGATGTATGGATTATTTTAAACAAGTAGTTATTTCAAATAATATCTCGTTAAGTATTGATCCAAAAATGATTTAAAAAAATTGCATTTAATTGTAAGATTAATACAAATTACGAAGTTTTGGTCTTCTAAAAACCCATGTTGTATAGTTTCTAGTCACAAAAGCGGCAATTTCATATAATCTTAAAAAAAAATTCAATTAAGATGGGTTTATTGATGAAAATGATTTTGTCTTGTAACCAAAGGAGTTCTGGTTGAACAAAACTCATTTTATGGGGAACCAGAGGTGGTCTGGTTGGATATCGATGAAGGAATTCATCGATGGAATGTTGGATTGCATGATTAAGAAGCCTTGGAAGACAAACCATAGGATCTATTTAAGCATGGGCAATCCATTATGTAAGACCAAAGGAGCTCTGGTTTGATACTTAGTTTATTATGTAGCATTTAGATGTCCAGAGGCTCTGGATAGTGGAACCAGAGGCTCTGGTATGAAAAAAAATGCATATGTATGCAATGGGTATTCATGATGAATAAATAGCTCCCCCTCAAATGATGCATGTATATTGGTTGAGTCTTAAAAAACTCCCCCTAGAACCAATAATAAGGATGATTGTGGTGACTAGAGGCTCTGGTCTATACAACGAGAGGCTCTGGTTGTGAAGGATGATGGAAAGATGTATGAAATATATATGTATGCAAATGGATATGCATATGAATGGGTCTTTGAGACCAGAGGGCTTTGGTTCCAAAGACAATGAATCCAGAGGCTCTGGTCTTTAGAACCAGAGCCACTAGTTGCAAAGACAATGAATCCAGAGGCTTTGATCTTTAGAACCAGAGGCTCTGGTTGCAAAGGCAAGGAAAAAGATGTATGAGACAGTGGTTAAGTGTATGAGTGAGAAGGGGGCGACTCTTTGGGTCCAGAGGAGCCCTTGTTACAAAGAGTATGAATCCAGAGGCTCTGGTCTTTAGAACCAGAGGCTCTAGTGGTCTTAGAGATGATAAGAAAGATGAATGAAAGGGGAATTTAGCATGCCAAGTCTTATTTGGAAACCAGAGGTCTCTGGTTGCAAAGGACTTGGAAACCAGAGACTCTGGTCTTTAAAACTAGAGGCTCTGGTTACATAAAAATAATGCGATGGAGTCCAAAAGGGGTCTGGTCTCAAAGGATGAGAATCCAGAGGCTCTTATCTATAGAACAAGAGGCTCTGGTCTGAAGGAGAGAGAATCCAGAGACTCTGGTCTATAGAACCAGAGGCTCTGGTAGCGAAGGCAATACTTAGTGAATAAAAGCTAAGTATTTGCTTTGGACCAGAGGTCTCTAGGTCCAAAGGCGATGAAAAACTTTAAGCCATATTAAAAGATTTTTTCATGGCCAGAGGCTCTGGTCTTTAGAACCAGAGACGCTGGTTTGGAGTACTACATGATTATGGCTAACTTCTTTGTATCACTTGTAGGCATAACCATGAGATATTGATAATCTCTGATTTAAATATATATTGCCTTTAAGTAGTGAGATTCAGCATACCCATCTTGCTGACTAGGAATAAAAATCTTTTCTCATCAAGAGCTTTTGTGAAAATGTCAGCAAGTTGAATCTCAGTGGGAACAAAATACATTTCTATATTT
>NW_020201826.1:1787-6018 GCF_001531365.2 Cynara cardunculus var. scolymus
GGGACTTTGTCATAATGGAATCCATAGTCCTTAAGCTGAGTCTTCATCTAGAGAACTTGTGAACAACAACTAGCAGCAGCAACATACTCTGCTTCTGATGTGGATGTTGAGACATAATTTTGTTTTTTGGATGTCCAACTTACCAGCTTGTCCCCCAAGAGTTGACAGCTTCCAGACGTGCTCTTTCTATCAAGTTTGCAACCTGCATGATCTGCATCTGTGTAAGCAATTAGATCAAAGACAGAGTTCTTTGGATACCAGAGACCCAATGATGGAGTTCCCTTGAGGTATCTAAAGATCCTCTTGACTGCAGAGAGATATGATTCTTTAGGATTTGATTGATATCTTGCACAAAGACATGTGGCAAACATAATGTCTGGTCTAGTAGCAGTTAGATACAGGAGTGATCTAATCATGCCTCTGTAGGTTGTTACATCCATAGGTTTGCCTAATGGATCAGCAAATAACTTAGCGCCTGTAGCCATAGGTGTTCTCATCGATGATGAATTTAAGAGAGAGTATTTCTTCAGAAGGTCAGTCACATATTTGGACTGATTGATGAAAATTCCTTCTGAAGTTTGTTTTATTTAAAGGCCAAGGTAGAAGCTTAGGTCTCCAATCATACTCATCTCAAATTTGCTTTTCATCAACTCTAAGAATTTTTTGCAATGTTTTGCATTTGTAGAACCAAATATGATGTCATCAACATATATTTGAACAAGTAAGATATCACCTTTGTGCTTTTTGAGAAAGAGGGTTGTATCGATTGTACCCTTTTCGAATCCATTATTGATGAGAAAGGTAGATAGAGTTTCATACAAGGCCATGGGTGCTTGCTTCAGCCCATAGAGGGCTTTATCCAGAAAGTAGACGTAGTCCGGATGTTTTGGATCTTCAAACCCAGGAGGCTGCTACACGTAGACTTCTTCTTGAAGTTTGCCATTGAGGAAGGCAGACTTGACATCCATCTGATAGACCTTAAAGCCTTTGTGGGCTGCGTAGGCTAGGAACATTCTGATGGCTTCAAGTCTTGCAACGGGAGCAAATGTCTCATCATAATCAATCCCTTCTTCCTAGCGGTAGCCTTTGGCAACAAGTCTGGCTTTGTTCCTTATTACGATGCCATCTTCGTCCTTCTTGTTTCTTAAGACCCATTTGGTTCCTATGGCCGTCTTCCCTTTGGGTAGAGGCATAAGGGACCATACCTTGTTTCGTTTAAACTAGAGTAATTCTTCTTGCATCACGTCTATCCAGTTTGGGTCTTGTAAGGCTTCTGAAATCTTCTTTGGTTCTACCATTCTCAGAAAAGTTGGCGAAGAGACATTCATTTGCAGGGGCAGATCTCGTCTTGACACCAGAGGTTGGATCACCAATTATTTGGTGGTGTGGGTGATCTTTTGTCCACTTGGTACTAGATTGGGGTTCTGAAGCAACATGATGTAGCTCTTCATTGACTGATGGAACTGCTTGCTCCCCCTCGAGGAGATCATCTCCAGAGTTAGACTCTGGTTCTTGATCGTGATCTGAAGACACAAAAGAAGTTGATGATGAAGTGACAAGAGTTTCAGTAAGAGATGTACCTTTAGCATTGGTGACTTCATGGTCTTCATCGATTCTGGAGATAGATTTTGCATTTGGCACATATCCAGAGATTACTTCTTCATTGAAGATGTCTTCAAATAATTGAGCAAACTCTAATTCATTGGGTTTGCTAAGTGATGAATCGGATGCTCTTCTTTGAAGTCCGAGTTCTGAACTGTTGTGTCCAGAAGTCGTAGGAGTGGAATCATCAAAGGACACATTGATGCTTTCTATGACGATTCTTGTCCTTTTGATGTAGACTTTGTAGGCTTTGGCGGTTTGTGAATAGCCTAGAAAGATTCCTTCATCAGCTTTCTTGTCGAACATTCCAAAATATTATATATCGTTGAGTACAAAGCATTTGCACCCAAAGACATGAAAATATTTGACATTTGGTCTTCTTTAGATGATGAGCTCATAAGGTGTCTTCTGGTGTCTCTTGTTGATGATTGATCGATTCTGGGTGAAGCATGCAGTGGAAATAGCTTCAGCCCAGAATGTGAAGGGTAACTCCGATAAAGTAAGAATGGTCCTTGCTGCTTCCACTAGGGTTCTGTTCCTTCGCTCTACCACTCCATTTTGTTGTGGAGTTCTTGCTGATGAGAAGTTTTGTGTAATGCCTTCGCTGAAGAGGTATTCATCGATTCTGGCATTTTTGAATTCAGTTCCATTGTCGCTTCTAACCTTAATTAGTTTTTGTTGTATAGGGACTTGGAGCCTTTTCATCACTCCAATAAGTAGGTCTGGAACATCTGATTTCTTCTTTACAAATTCAACTCAGGYGTATCTGGAGTATTCATCGACCAGTACTAACATATACTTCTTTCCATAGAGACTTTGAGTTGATATAGGCCCACAGAGGTCTATATGTACCATGTCCAAGGGCTTGGTGCAGGAGGTTTCTGACTTGGTTTTATGTGAGGCTCGTTTTAGCTTTCCCATCTCATAGGCTGAGCAAAGATGATCTTTTTCGAATTTGAGATCCGGAATTCCCTTGACCAACTTCTGTGTGGCTAGTTTTCATAGTTCATCGAAGTTGAGATGTGAGAATGTCTGATGCCATAGCCAGTTTTCATCGCTCTTATGAGACACAAGACAAAGCGTGTCTTGTCCCATGGAGGACTCCAAATCTAGAAGATAGAGATTTCCTTCTCTCTTTGCCTTGATGATTATGTGACCGGGCTTCGTTTCTATGATACAGAAACCTTTGCGAAACCTAACTTCAAGACCCTTGTCGCAGAACTGGCTTATGCTTAGTAGGTTGTGCTTCAATCCTTCGACATAAGCCACTTTGTTGATGTAGATGTTGCCTTTGATGAGAGTGTCATATCCCTTGATAGTACCCTTGCTATTGTCTCCAAAAGTCACAGAGCCTCCAGATTTTTCGATGAAGGAGGACAACTGACTTTTGTCACCAGTCATGTGCCAGGAGCAACCTGACTTTTGTTGGTCCTGCAAGACAAATTAAGGGGATTTAGGTACCCATTTCATAATGAGTCCTTGTTTGTTAGTAGGGGATATCACACTCTTTTTATCGCCCTTAGCCTTTGCAGGCTTGGGTTTATTTGCATTTCCCTTGCCCCTAGGTTTGGGTTTTTCATGTTTTCATTGGTTCTAACTTTGTATCGATAAACGTGTTAGGAGAAGGGACAGTGATGTGTCAACATGTGATTCCTCAGGTTTTGTAAAAGAGTATAAACATTGACAGTGACGATGCTTTGGATTTGTATGTCTAACGTTCTTTTTATTCGATGGAAACAAAGAAGTAAATGCAGGAGTAAATCCTGTCCTAGCATCGGTTGTTTTTACAAACTTCCTATCTAGTTTAGATTTTTTATTTGAAGAGGTCTTTGGCTTTACTTCTTTTCTCCTGAGGAAGGTCTCTTTTCTTTAGCTAAATGAGAGCAAAAGTGGTGGTTAGTTTTCTCAGAGGCAAGCCACTTCTGTTTTTGCTCACGAGTAAACTTGATGAACTTGAAGGATGTACTAGGGCCTTGTGAGTTTTCTTTGGCAGATTTGCTATCTTCCAGTTTTCCCTTTCCTTTGACTGAAGATTTCATTGATGAAGGAATACCAGATTTCATTAAGGGTTTTAAGTTTTGAGGCTTTTTATTCTCAATGATCTTTGGTGATTCACAAATTATCTCATCTTCAAATTCAGAATCGAGAAAGTCTCTTGCTGATTTCTCGAAATCAAAATTAGCATGGATTGAAGTGGAAGATGTGGGTTCAAAGGTTGATGCTTCAGAGTGATCTTCTTGAGGTTTCATCAATTCTGACTTTGATGAACTTTCAATTTTACTTGGATGGTTCTTCGATTCATCAGCTGATGTTTCCTCATTAGGATTCTCTTTTTCATCAACGGTACTTGCTGATGAGGTGGAATTGACAATCAGAGACTCTGGTTTGACCATAGGGTTTCCATCAGTATCTGATTTAGAGGTGTCATTTCTTCCATCCGAATTCTTACATGTACTGTTCTCGTATACCACTTTCTCAAAATCTTGTCTTAAAACGACAGTTTTTCCATCGACTTTAACTCTTTTAAAATTTTCTTTTAGTTTTGGGATAAATTCGGGTTTTTGAATGCATCCAAGTTTGAAGGTGGATTCAAGGGTGGATTTCTTTGATTCGATGAAGGAGTCCAATT
>NW_020201826.1:6198-8274 GCF_001531365.2 Cynara cardunculus var. scolymus
TTTTAAGGCCTTAGTTTTCTTTTCTAAGTCCTTAGTTATTCGTTTGTTTAGTTCCAGAAGTTTATCTTCCTCTGATTTCTTAAGAGTGCTGATGCGAGTCTTTTCCTTAGCTAGTTTTGATTTTTCTTCGGTTAGAAGGTCAGTCTCTCTTTTGTAGAAACTTGCTTCTTTTTCTGCTTTTATTCTTTCAGATTTTTCAAAATTTAATCTCTCTTTTAATTTAAAGAAATCCTCTGAAAGTTTTTTCACCCTTAACTCTAGCTCAGATGGAGCAGAGTTGGTTTCATTGGAAGTAGACTCACATACCTGATCATCAGAGTTGGAAGCAGATTCTGTATTAGACGTGGCCATCAGACATATGAGTGCTTTGTCTTCATCATCTGATGAAGAATCAGACACCCAATTTTCTTTATCGGCCATCAGGCTTCGCTCTCTAGGATTATACTTGTATTTGTTCTTGTAATAGTCAGCATCCTTTGCAAATTGTCCTCAGCATTCTTTGGAAAAATGACCAAGTTTTCCGCACCAGAAGCAGCGGTGGTCATTTTTCCTTCCATCCTTGTCCTCCTTCCTCTCGTCTCTTCTGTCTTCTCGTCTTTCTTCTCTTCCATCTCTTCTATCTTCCCTCTGATGAAATTTAGATGACTTCCTTTCATAGGATGACTGATACCTTTCCCTCTTGAATTCTTTTCGTTCATAGGGTTTGTTGATGAACTTTTTCTAGAACTTCTTTGTAATCAAGGCCAAAGATTTGGCAAAGGCTTTAATTTCATCATCTGATTCAGAAGTTTCGTCTTCAGATTCTGATTCTACCACCAACACTTTCTTTCCTTTCTTCTTATGTTCTCTGGTAAGGGTCCTTGATATTTCCTTTTCATCGGCAGCAAGAGCGAGAGGTCCACCGATGGATACCTTCTTCTTCAAAATGTCGTTCTCTTGTGCTGCAAGAGTTCCATACAGATCATGAAGTGACCAGCCGTCTAGGTCCTGATTTGCTTGAAGGGACATAGATAGCTGAGTCCATTCATCGCCAAGACTTTTTAGGAATAACACATTGTTTTCTTCCTTAGTCCTGGAGATATCGTTTCGACGACACTGATTAATCAATCTGTTGAAACGATCGTATGTCTTCTGAATTGGTTCATCAGGAAGGGCCTTGAAGTTTGTGTATTCGTTGAGACATTGTGCTCTACGATTTTTCTTCGTTTTAGTCCCTCCTTCCAGTTGGTTTGCCAGTTCATCCCATAGTTCCTTGGTTATGGAACATGCATTGAGGGATTGGAATATATCATTGGGTATGGCCATGATTATCAATCCTTTGGCCTTCTTGTCAGTCTCTACCCGTTCTATGTCGTTTTCATCCCAATTCTTCTCATCCTTGGGCATGTGGTAGGCAGGAATTTCAGCTATGGTGTTTGTTCCTGGGACTCTTGGGACAAAAGTTTGTGGAATGTAAGGACCCTCCATTACAGATCGCAGGAGGTTCCTGTCCATTCCTTCCAAGAARTTCACCATTCTTATCTTCCATTGTGGATATTCTTCTCGTTGAAGAGTTGGAGGCTTGGTAAGGGAGCCAACACTATACGTAGAATTCTAGTTGGCCATTGAGAATTTTTAGAAGATAGATTTTACGTTTTGGTGAGAGAGAGAAAAACAAAAATTGAGAGATTTTGGATGATCGTTTGATTGGAAAAACAATCAATTGGCTCTGATASCAATTGTTGATCCCAGATCTCTCAATAACACTAATAATAGAGTTAAGAATAACCAAATTATAGTGTTTTAATGAACAAAGTGATGAACACTCAAGAATAAATTATGAACATTAAAGAACAATCTTGAGTGTCAAAGGTTTCACTCTATTAATAAGAAAAACGTAAAAGCGACATTTAATACAATAGACCTAATCACCTATTTATACTAGTAAGCTAATTAGAAGATAASTAYCTAGTGAGACTATTTAGCTAATCTTCTATTAACAGATAATGTTTATCTAAACTATTGATAAGCTATAATATTAAGATAAACTTGAAATCCAGCTGTCGACTTATCATCTCCAGCTGTCTTTCATGGGAT
>NW_020201826.1:8484-17769 GCF_001531365.2 Cynara cardunculus var. scolymus
ATGCTCTTTCCATCGCATCTCTGGTTGTTCATCGACCCTCTGGTTGTTCTCCAGACTTGGTCAATTCTGCCTTGATGTCTTCATCGGTCTTCTGATTCTTCATCACTTATTGTTTTTCATTACTTTTATACTTTATGGATTATGGGGTCTAACACAAGAGATATTGAGGATCTCTGGTTTGAAAAGAGAGATTGCCTCTAAGTGGTGAGATTCAGCATACCCATGTTGCTGACAATAAATATAAATCTTTTCTTATCGAGTGCTTTTGTAAAAATGTCAGCAAGTTGATTCTTTGTAGGAAAAAAATACATCTCTATTGTTCCTTTTTCTACATGATCTTGAAGAAAATGGTACTTGACATCGATGTTCTTAGTCTTGGAATGCTGCACAGGATTTGTAGAGATAGCTATGGCACTCTTGGAGTCATAGAGGATGGGAATCTTTTCATATTGGAATCCATGGTCCTTCAGCTGGGTCTTCATCCAGAAAACTTGTGAACAACAACAAGCAGCAGCAATATATTCTGCTTCTACTATAGAGGTTGAAACACAATTCTGTTTCCTGGATGTCCAACTTACCAACGTGTCCCCCAAAGAGTTGACAACTTCTAGACGTACTCTTCCTATCAAGTTTGCAACCTGCATGATCTTCATCTGTATAGGCTATTAGAACAAGGCCAGAGTTCTTAGCATACCAGAGACCCACTGAAGGGGTTCTCTTGAGGTGTCTAAAGATCCTCTTGACTGCAGAGAGATGAGATTCCTTAGGATTAGCTTGATACCTTGCGCAAAGACATGTAGCAAACATAATATCTGGTCTACTAGCTATTAGATACAGGAATGATTCAATCACTCCTCAGTAGGTTGTTACATCCACAGATTTGCATGATGAGTCAGCAAATAACTTAGCTCCTATAGCCATTGGTGTTCTCATCGATAATGAATTTGAGAGAGTGTAACATCCCCCGTCCTCGTGGTCCGGAACGGGTGGTGTCACTAATGGGACTTAGTTCAAACACACAAACATTTCAGAGCTACTAATAAATTCCAAACATATATTAACTTCTAAAACATGTTTTACGATCCAAAATATTACATTCTAACAACTATTTATAAGCTTAGAATATTATACATCTACAAACGAGTTTAAAAATCTCCAAAAGTCAAACGCTCGATCTCAAGTCCATCCCTTATCAGAATCACTTGGAACCTCTCGTGTCAGAAAACAAGAACACGGCTAAGCACGAGGCTCAGTGAACAGATTATAATATAAAATTGAAATAATAATACGTAACATCGATAATAAAGCAAAAGAATTAAAAATCAATTAAACTGAATTCATAGAAAATCAATATGTTTCACAGTTCTCATTTCAAAACATCATTTAAACACAATTCGTCAATTCCTGTAGTGTTCATGGGGTGGCCAAACCACACAAACTATCGGGCCGGCATGCGGACACACACCCCGAGTCCTTCGTGAATTTAACCACGGTCACATGTGGGTAATCCTAGGATCGATCCATCCGCCCTGGAGCCAATAAAATCAGCCTAGTCCACAAGGTGGGTTCACGTAAGCCACTATTGGGCCTAACCCCATTGACCGAGTTCAGCTACAGGATGTCATGACTAAAAAGCCGCCATAGAAGACATCCCAAATAATGTGCCCATTAATTGAGTTGTTCTGAAAACCAATAAAACTAAACATGTGCCACTACCCGGATGGCGTTCATAACAAGTCAACCTTTAAAGTACTTCATAAAACTTGAAACTACTTCAAAATATGAGAATAGATTTAACAAACTTGAAAGATTCAAACGTACAATTTAACGGACTAAAATCAAGTGTTCACGATAAAGATTCAAGAGTTTACGATAAAGATTCAAGAGTTTTTATATATAAGTATGTAATTTATTGACCACTTTTAAGCGATCAATCACAAAGTGGTGAACCACCGTTACGAAGGGTCAACTACAACAACTAGTTGCCCAAGAGTCAAAGAAAGTGAAATCCATACCTTAGGCAGAATAGAGGAGTAAACACAATCGAACGAGATTCACGGTAAAGTTCGACTTTCTCGCGTGCCTAAAGAATGTGCAAATTGGTTATTACTTAAACAACGTAAGATCATATCCTAATTCTACTAATAAACTACTTAGGTCCTATATGTTTATAAATAACTTAAACTTCAAATATGACAGCCGGATACACATTGAGAAATTGACTCAACACTTAGCTTTATATAATTCCGTTTCGATTTTAACAACTTTTAACCCTCATTTTCAGGAGCAATTTTACCCCAATTAGAGATCAATACAGAAGATACTATCTAAATGAAAGTTGTAGTACAATATGCATTGGAACTACTGGTTTTCGAATCACCTCATTTGGATTATCCATCTATTTTATACGAATACTACAAAACAGCATATCAATCCTAAATACATTACAAACAGCCCCGAAAACACACTGTTTCGACCCACGTAGAGTCATAACTGGATTTTCGATCCTACATGAAAGTTGTAGTATACATTAAGGGATTTTTAACTGCAAAATATGAGCTTATTCCGACTTACGGTTTGTAAGTTATACACTTTCAAAGTATGGACATGCATAGTCGGTAAAATCTGATTCCGCAATTCCAGACTAACTTTTATAATCCAACTTTCATGATTCGCTACATTTACGTGCTATAAACATGTTTCAACATACTAAACAGTAAAACAAGTTCAATGGTCGCTAACCTAAGCCTAATCATGCAATTTTACTCTTTTCGGCATTATATCGAACAATTGGTGTGCGTTTAAATATATACACCAAATCTAACCATAATGAAACCATAATCTACCCTTTTAATTTCTAAATCAATTTAACTAATCCTAGCATTCTAAACATGAAATATATCATACTTATTACAATATCCATCCGTAAACTTATACATAATATAATTTATAAACCAGTCTAAAAAATTGCTAACGTAAACACCCTAATAAAAGTGAATGAAATTTATACATTTATGAAGGGTTCGAAGAGTGGATTCCGAATATAAAAGCATTACTTCGATTGCTTCAGCCATTTGAAAAATATTTTAGAGAGAAGAAAATTTAGAGAGAGAGAGATGAGGCGGTAAAGAAGAACAAGATTTCAGGCGATGCATATGGTTTTGAGTTTTTTTTTATATTTTTTTTAACTTTATATATATATATATTATATTATAATTATAATAAGTGTAGTAATTTGACGGATTTTAACCGTTTAACAATTACCGACCGTTATTAATGTGCGGTACAATTCGGGTAAGTTAACAAGAATGTGTTTTTAAAACTCGGGTCTTACATTTCTCCCCCCCCCCCTAAAAGGAGATATCGTCCCCGAAATCGAATTTGGAGACAGGGAACTTACATCAGTTTAAGAATTTTGGGTACTCCCGCCGCATATGTTCTTCAGTTTCCCATGTCGCCTCACATTTCGAGTGATTTTTCCAAAGAACTTTTACAAAAGGGATCACTCCCTTTCGTGTACCTTTCTCATCGCGATCAAGGATTGCCTCAGGCTCATCGCGATAAGATAGATCATGCTCAATGTGCTCCAAAGGATATTCAATGACGTGTAGGGGATTATAGTTGTATCCTCGCAATGAAGAGACATGGAACACATTATGTACGTGGGATAATTATGGCGGTAGAGCTAACCTGTAGGCTACAGCTCCAACCCTTTCCAGAATTTCAAAAGAACCAATATATCTCGGGCTAAGCTTCCCTTTGAGACCGAAACGTCTAATACCACGAGTCGGGGAAACTTTCAAGAAGACTTTATCACCCGATTGGAACTCGATAGGTCGTTGTCGCTTGTTGGCGTAGCTCTTGTGATGAGCCTGAGCCTCTTTCATCATTTGACGTGAAATTTTGACCTTCTCGGTAGTGACTAGTACTAATTCTGGGCCTTCTAAAATACGTTCTCCAACTTCATTCCAACAAGTCGGTGTTTGACATTTTTGGCCATAAAGTGCTTCATACGGGGCCATGCCGATACTCGACTGCCAGCTATTATTATAGGAGAACTCAATTAGGTACAAGTAGTTATCCCAACATCCATGCCATTCCAACGCACATGCTCGGAGCATATCCTCCAATGTTTGAATCGTACGTTCAGACCGCCCATCAGTTTGCGGACGAAAGACTGTACTAAAATTCAAACGTGTGCCCCAAACTTTATGTAAACCTTCAAAAAATCGAGATGTAAAACATTGGTCTCGATCGGAGGTAATCGATACATGTGTGCCATGAAGACGCACAATCTCACGTTAGAAAACTTCAGTCAGCTTATCAATTGACCAAGTTTGTCGGACAGGAAGAAAATGAGCCGATTTTGTCAGTCGGTCAACCACTACCCATATTGCATCGTGTTTCAAGATCGTACAGGTAATCCGACTACGAAATCCATAGTTATGTGCTCCCATTTCCATACTGGAATGTTCAATGATTGGAGAACACCACCCAGACGTTGATGTTCAATTTTAACTTGTTGACAAGTGAGATAACGAGCTACAAATTCAGCAATATCTCGCTTCATTCCAATCCACCAGAAATGGTTCCTTAAATCATGATACATTTTTGTTGTGCCAGGATGAACCAAAAACATAGTGTTATGAGCCTCGATCATAATTAGATCTCTAAGCTCCGCGTTATTCGGAACACAAAGATGATTCTGAAACCACAACACGTGATCATCATCGATTCTGAACTCTGAACTAGAATTCTCTTGTGCCTACTAGAAATTTGCCCATAATTCACTATCATCTTCCTGGGCTTCTTTGATCCGAGAGATTAGAGTTGGTTCTACCATTAGATTCGACAGAATTTCCGTTTGTGAACTCGGATAGATTTCTAGTCCGAACCATTCGATTTCCAAAGCCAATTCTGTAGAAACAATTAAAGAAGAAAGTTGTTGCACAGATTTACGGCTTAAAGCGTCAGCGACTAGATTAGCTTTGCCGGGATGATACTGTATCCGGACATCGTAATCTTTCAGAAGTTCGAGCCACCTTCGTTGACGCATATTTAACTCTTTTTGAGTAAAGATGTATTTGAAGCTTTTATGGTCAGTGAAAACTTCACAAGTCTCACCGTACAAATAGTGACGCCAGATCTTGTGTGCGAAGATGACCGCAGCCAATTCAAGATCATGAGTCGGATATATGATCTCATAAGGCTTTAATTGACGAGAAGCATATGCGATCACTTTTCTGTGTTGCATAAGAACACAACCGAGACCTTTCTTTGAAGCATCACTATCAACTTGAAACCCACCAGTACCAGATGGCAATACAAGAATAGGTGCGGTAACCAATCGATGCTTCAATTCCTCAAAACTGGATACTTGTTCGGAACCCCAATTGAATTTGACTCCTTTTCGGAGTAATCGAGTCAATGGCAGAGATATTTTAGAGAAACTTTCAACGAATCATCAGTAATAACCAGCCAGTCCCAAAAAACCACGAACTTCAGATACGTTCGTAGGTCATGACCAATTAGTGACGATTTCAATTTTCGCCGGATCGACTTTGACACCTTCAGCAGAGATTACATGTCCGATTAAAGACACTTGATCGAGCCAGAATTCACATTTGGAAAGTTTTGTATACAACCTTTTTGTTCGAAGAATCTCCAAAACAATTTGAAGATGTTGATCATGTTGCTTTCTTGACTTTGAATAAATCAAGATGTTGTCAATAAACACGATAACAAATTCATCGAGATAATCCTTGAAAATCCGATTCATAAGATCCATAAAGACCGCCAGAGTTTTATTTAGCCAAAAAGGCATTACTAAAAATTCGTAGTGCCCATAGCGAGTTCTAAATGCTGTTTTCAGAATATCAGAATCTCGAACACGAAGTTGATGGTACCCGGACCGAAGATCAATTTTGGAAAAGTACCGTGCCCCCTGTAATTGATCGAACAGATAATCGATTCTCGGCAAGGGATTCTTGTTACGGATCGTTACTTTGTTAAGTTCCCGAAAATCTACACAAAGACGCATCGTACCGTCTTTCTTTTTTAACAAAAAGAACTGGAGCTCCCTAAGGTGAAACACTGGGTCGAATGAAACCTTTCTTCAATAGATCATCAAGTTGAGTTTTAAGTTCTTTCATTTCAGTTGGAGCCATTCGGTAGGGAGCCATGGAAATAGGAGAAGCTCCCGGGACTAGATCGATGGTAAATTTGACTTCCTATACAGGTGGTATACCCGGTAAATCATTAGGGAACACATCAAGATATTAAAAAACAATAGGTATGGATGTAGAAGTAGGAAATACCTGTTTGGAATCTTGTAGAGCAGTAAGAAAACTTTCATTGCTTTGCCACGTATATTGTTTTACAGTAATAGAGACTACTGCACTAACATCTTCTTTTGGAGTACCTCCTTGGAAGATTGCATCCGGGTTGTCTATATCTCCAAATAGAATTTGTTTGGCATTACAATCTATTGTTGCCCGGTGGCGTGACAACCAGTCTATACCCAATATTAAATCGAAGTAGGACATATGCATTGGAAGCAGAGTGACCTCTCGTATACAGTCCCCAATAAGCAACGGATAGTTGGAAAAACGAGTTAGCACACAAATTGAACCACCCATTGGAGTAGATATTACCACTGGAAATTTGGTGGTTTGCTCATACGGTTTTAATCGGGATTCGAATTGTTCAGAAACAATTGAGTGTGTCGTACCAGTATCAAACAAAACATAAACAGATAAATCAATTAATTTAACATGACCTGAAATCATACCCGCTTGAGATTTGCTGCCAGGTAATGCAAAGACTCGTCCACTAGTACTTGGTTGTTTACCTTTCCCTTTGTCAGTTTGGATCCGAGCTTTAGGACAATCTTTTGCCATGTGACCTTGTTCTCGACAATTGAAATAGGAACCGGTCATCGTTAAGCACGGACCTGGTCATTGTCGAAGATTGCATCGATCACAATTAATAACAGGGCTAGAAACATTTTGACTCCCACTGCTAGACAACACTGGAAGTCGTGGCGTGAATAGATTCAAGCCTTTTTGAGTATCACTGCTCGACTTTGATTTTACAAAACCAGGGTTGCTTCGGGGGAAAGATTCAGATCTGCGTTTCTTATTGTCAACGCGTGAAGTTAACCATTGTTGTCGTGACCGATCAATATTCTTTGCTGCGTCGGCCACTTCTGTAACAGTATTAAAAGGATGATTCAAGAGACGATCTTTATACCTCGAGTTCAAAGTCCATTTAAATTTGTCAGCTTGTTGGACTTGAGTGCCTGCAGTATTTCCTACAAAACGAGAAAATTTAAGAAACCGCGCCATGTAGTTGGCAACTGTTTCTTCCTCGCCTTGCTGGATAGTAGCATATTCCTGCACATAGGCATCGCGATCAGCCGAGGTAAAGTATTGCTTGAATAAAAATTCTTCGAAATTATTCCAAGACAAGTCTTTAACAGACGGATCAGTTTGGATACAAGATTCCCACCAGTTATTGGCTTCTTTCTCGAACAAATAAGTAGCCAAACGGACCCGATACTGATCTAGAACATCTAAGACATTGAAAATCTATTCTATGTGTCGAATCCAGTGTTCGACATCCACAGAATCTATGGCAATTGAGAAAGACTGAGGTTTTTGTTTGTTAAATCTCTCAAGCCATATATATATTTCACCCGTTGGGTTACCCGAACTGGATGTAGGATTTCCAGTATTTGGTGTAGGAACAGGATTTGGGTTTGAAGGAAGATTATGCGCTGCTTGTTGCATAGCTTGAATAGCTTGCTGCAGATATGTAGGCATCAGACTTGACATGGACTGACGGACCACATCAGCAATATTTGGTTCACTTCCACCCCCCATTGGATTGGGGTTGGGGTTTGGGTTACCCTCACGTTGAGATCTGGATTTGCGTGAGCGACCACGTCTCGACATTCTAAAATAAAATAACACGAGAATCAGAATTCAAAACAGTTATGGATTAGAAAAATGGTAGATAGAATTAAAATCTAGTATACCCGTTGTTATGTCTACCTATTTCTCACATGTCAAGCTTACTTTATATACAAGTCAAAACCTATGCTCTGATACCACATTTGTAACATCCCCCGTCCCCGTGGTCCGGAACGGGTGGTGTCACTAACGGGACTTAGCTCAAACACACAAACATTTCAGAGCTACTAATAAACTCCAAACGTATATTAACTTCTAGAACATGTTTTACGATCCAAAATATTACATTTTAACAACTATTTATAAGCATAGAATATTATGCATCTACAAACGAGTTTACAAAACTCCAAAAGTCAAACGCTCGATCTCAAGTCCCGTCCCTTATCAGAATCACTTGGAACCAGCCGTGTCAAAAAACAAAAACACAGCTGAGCACGGGGCTTAGTGAACAGATTGTAATATAAACTTGAAATAATAATACATAACATCGATAATAAAGCGGAAGACTTAAAAATCAAATAAACTGAATTCATAGAAAATCAAGACGTTTCACAGTTCTCATTTCAAAACATCATGTGAACACAATCCGTCAATTCATGTAGTGTTCGTTGGGTGGCCAAACCACATGAACTATTAGGCCGACGTGCGGGCACACACCCCGAGTCCCCCGTGAATTTAACCACGGTCACAAGTGGGTAATCCTAGGATCTATCCATTCGCCTTGGAGCCAATAAAATCGGCCTAGTCCACAATGTGGGTTCACGTAAGCCACTATTCGGCCTAACCCTGTGGACCGAGTTCATCTGTAGGACGCCATGACTACAAAGCCGCCATAGAAGACATCTCAAATAATGTGCCCATTAATTGAGTTGTTCTGAAAACCAATAAAGCTAAACATTTGCCACTATGTCACACCCTGCTAAAGCGGAAACGCGAGGTATGGCAGGTAGAGTCTCATAGCAATAGTGTATAAACAACACAACCATACAATTTAAAACATAGTTACATCAAAACTAAAGTTTACAGTCCCAAATACAATTTTACAAAATAAACATAAAGGTAGTTTTGAAATCGATAAATGTGACACGTCTTCAAACAAGTGTCACCGTGAGTCTTTCTTACCCTGAAAAGCAGGTCAAGCAAGTGTCAACTACAAGAGTTGGTGAGTTCACAGGTTTTATATGCACAAAACGATTTTAAATGCAGCAATCCCAGTTATAAGTTTATGAGCAATATCTTAAAAACAACGTCATACACATGATATAAATTTGTTGAGCCACTACTAAACCTACAAGCGCCCCACGAACTACCT
>NW_020201826.1:18511-22013 GCF_001531365.2 Cynara cardunculus var. scolymus
AATGAGATAAATTCCCATCTTTTTATATGATTTATAGAACTGAGTTATAGCTATCGTGACCAAATTTCATGAGGATTGGGTAAGATATGATGCTTCAAATAATTCATGAAATGCAACTTATCACAACTGAAATGGCAGATTGCACCATGTTAGTAAAGCACTCATAAACATAGTTCTACTTGGTGTTCTGCAAAGATTCAAGTTGGATTGGAAACTAACACTTATACGAAACTTTTAACCTAAGAATAATTCATTTTGGATGACTTTAGAGGAAGATATGACATCTTAAAGCCACATGCACACATCTGCCATCAATTGACAGATTGCACACCTAACTTTTAAAACTCGGTTCATGCCTCAAACCATTGTATTTTTGAGTGAGACTGGATTCAAATGAATCCTAACTCATAAAATAATGTTTTAGAAGAAGAATAATACATTGAGAACAAGTAAATAGAAAGATATTAACATTCAAAGTAAGAGTTACCTACTGGTGGTTTCACATTTTGCACACCTATAGAGTTGTAGGTGCTTGGAGATAAAAACTCCATAATTTTATGTGATTCCACTTGCATGTAGGAGAAAACCCATAAAATTAACTCTCAAAAAAAGAATCATTCTTTTTCATTGAGTTATGAGAGAGATATGGTCGATGGAACATATATATATATAAATCTGTCAAAATCGGACAGATTGCATGTTCATCTTATTTTGAGTAATTAAAACCTCAAATCACCACAATATTGAATGAAATCGGTGGCGTTTGAATGGTAACTCATTAAAATAACATCCAGAAGAAAAATCAACAATTTTGGATGATTATCTAGAGAGTTATGACTATTCAAAGTAGGATTTACCTACTGAAGAACTCTCAGATACATATATACAATGTTTTGAGTATTTGTGGGGGTCAAAACTCAATGTTTTTGAGTGAAACCAATTGCATTGAGTATATGAGAATTAATTTAACAACCTTAAAAGATTCAAACATACAATTTAACGGACTAAAATCAAGTGTTCACGATAAAGATTCAAGAGTTTACAATAAATATTCAAGAGTTTTTATATATACAAGTACGTAATTTATTGACCACTTTTAAGCGATCAATCACAAAGTGGTGAACCACCTTTATGAATGGTCAACTACAACAACTAGTTGCCCAATTGTCAAAGAAAGTGAAATCCGTACCTTAGGCGGAATAGAGAAGTAAACATGATCGAACGAGATTCACGGTAAAGTTCGACTTGCTCGCATGCCTAACGAATGTGCAAATCGGTTATTACTTAAACAACGTAAGATCATATCCTAATTATACTAATAAACTACTTAGGTTCTACATGTTTATAAATAACTTAGACTTCAAATATGACAGTCGGATACGCATTGTGAAATCAACTCAACACTTAGTTTTATATAATTTTGTTTCGATTTTAACAGCTTTTGACCCTCATTTKCGGGAGCATTTTTACCCCACTTAGAGATCAGTACAGAAGATAATATCTAAATGAAAGTTGTAGTATGATATGCAGTGAAACTACTGGTTTTTGAATCACCTCATTTGGGATATCCATCTATTTTATCCGAATACTATAAAACAACGTATCAATCCTAAATACATTACAAACAGCCCCGAAAACACACTGTTTCGAGTCACTTAGAGTCATAACTGAATTTTGAATCCTACATGAAAGTTGTAGTATACGTTAAGGGATTTTTAACTGCAAAATATGAGCTTATTCCGAATTACGGTTTATAAGTTTTGCACTGTCAAAGTATGGACATGCATAGTCGATAAAATCTGATTCTGCAATTCCAGACTAACTTTTATAATCCAACTTTCATGATTTGCTATATTTACGTGCTATAAACATGTTTCAACATACTAAACAGTAAAACAAGTTCAATGGTCGCTAACCTAAGCTTAATCATGCCATTTTACTCTTTTAGGCATTATATCGAACAATTGGTGTACGGTTAAACATATACACCAAATCTAACCATAATGAAACCATAATCTACCCTTTTAATTTCTAAATCAATTTAATCAATCCTAGCATTCTAAACATGAAATATATCACACTTATAACAATATCCATCCGTAAACTTATACATAACATAATTTATAAACCAGTCTAAAAAATTGCTAACGTAAACACCCTAATAAAAGTGAATGAAATTTATACCTTTATGAAGGGTTCGAAGAGTGGATTCCGAATATATAATCGTTACTTCAATTGCTTCAACGATTTGAAAAATATTTTAGAGAGAAGAAAATTTAGAGAGAGAGATGAGGCGGTGAAGAAGAACAAGATTTCAGGCGATGCATATGGTTGTGAGTTTTTTTTTTCTTTTTTTTAACCTTATATATATATATATTATATTATAATTATAATAAGTATAGTAATTTGACGGATTTAACCCTTTAACAATTACCGACCGTTATTAAAGTACGGTACAATTCGGGTAAGTTAACGAGAATGTGTTTTTAAAACTCGGKTCTTACAGAGAGAGTATTTCTTTAGAAGGTTAGTCACATATTTGGACTGATTGATGAAAATTTCTTCTAAAGTTTGTTTTATTTGAAGACCAAGGAAGAAATTGAGTTCTCCCATCATACTCATCTCAAATTTGCTTTTAATCAGCTCTGAGAATTTTTCGCAAAATTTAGCATTGGTAGGACCAAATATGATATCGTCCACATATTTGCACAAGTAAAATATCACCTTTGTGCTTCTTGAGAAAGTGAGTTATATCGATGGTACCTTTTCTCGAATCCTTTGTCGATGAGAAAGGTAGAGAGTGTATCATACCAGTCCCTGGGTGCTTGTTTCAGCCCATAGAGAGCTTTGTCTAGAAAATAGATATAGTCTGGATGCTTTGGGTTTTCAAACGCAGGGGGCTGCTGCACATATACTTCCTCTTGAGGTTTTCCATTGAGGAAGGTTGACTTGACATCCATCTGATAGACCTTGAAACCTTTTTTTGCTACATAGGCGAGGAATATCTTGATGGATTCAAGTCTGGCGACGGAAGCAAATGTTTCATCGTAGTCAATCCCTTTTTCTTGGCAGTAGCCCTTGGAAACAATCCTGGCATTGTTCCTTACAACTAAGCCACCTGGTCACCTATGCCATCCAGTCCAAGTCCTCAACTGCCAACATCAACCAYTTGGCCACTCGCAGAGAACTGGACGCCATGGTGAATTAACTATCGGACTATGTGATCAACCACCTCTCAATTTTAAAGATGGAGATTTACTCTTCCAACGATAAAATTGCAGAAGGCTTGACCAAGCTTGCCATGGAAGGTGATTTCCTTCGTGCAGAAGTTCTATCAACCATCTCCAAACTCAAGTGGGCTACARAGCTTGATGTGATGAACGCCTCTGCGGGTGCGRAGAAGGTAATTGAAAAGATGTACAAGGCAGCCACTCGCATCCTACGCCATTTGAGGAGGGCTCCCCTTACCACATGCAAGGCTTCTGCCAAACCAAACCATGAC
>NW_020201826.1:23723-25157 GCF_001531365.2 Cynara cardunculus var. scolymus
CATTTGCAGTAGCAGATCTCGTCTTGACACCAGATGATGGATTACCAATGATTTGGTGATGAGGATGGTCTTTTGTCCACTTGGTGCAAGATTGGGGTTCTGGAGCAACAAAACGCAATTCTTCATCAACTGATGGAACTGCTTGCTCCCTCTCAAAAAGATCATCTCTAGAGTGATGCTTTGGTTCTGAAGACATAGATGAAGTACATGGTGAAGTAACATGAGTTTAAGAAAGAGTTGTATCTTCAATATTGGAGATTTCATGTTCTTTATCGGCTCTTGAATAAGGTTCTTCAATGGGTGTTTGTCCAGAGACTTCTTCTTTTTCGAAGATGTCTTCAAATAAGTGAGTCAACTCTGATTCATTGGGTTTGCTTAGTGATGAATCAGTGGCTCTATGTGATAGCCTGAGTCCTGAACTGTTGTGTCAAGAAGTCATTGGTGAAGAATCATCAAAGGACACATTGATGCTTTCGATGACGATCTTTGTCCTTCTGATGAACACTCTATAGGCCTTAGCAGTTTGAGAATAACCCAGAAAGATTCCTTCATCAATTTTTTTGTCAAGCTTGCCAAGATATTTTCTATCATTGAGTATTTAGGGGGTCAAAACTCAATGTTTTTGAGTGAAACCAAWTGCATTGCAACCCCAACTCAATAAATAAACTTTTAAAATAAACCTCATGACATTTGAACAAGCCATCAACAAGATTTGAACGATTTATGCACAAGCACAGAATCTGTCAGCAACAGAATATGAAGTTTTTAAGAAATAAACCACATAAAATCATGATTCTATCTATCATTTTGAGTTCTAATGTTCGGGTCATGGATTACCACCATCAAATAAACATTTTTACATGTTTTTGATGTATAATCTCACCTTGAAACTCAAGATTTTTGAAACTTATAAAATAGAGGATGAAGAATGCATAAAAATGGGTTTTTCTCCCCAAAACATACAAGAAAAGATGAAAGGATATATGCATTACCTTGTTTGATGATGAGATAAATCTTGTATCTTCAAAATCTTGCCAAAATGATGAAGATAGATGAGAAATTTGGCTGAATGTAGTTGAAGGGGATGAAGATGACTCTTGAGTTTTCTAGGGAGAGAAAAGAGAGGGTTTTCAAATTTTGAAATGAGAAAATGAATTGAAATTGGAGAAAGGATGCTATTTATATGTAGAATAAGGGAGGAAAAAAGGGGAAAAGGGGCTAGCCATGGGGACCAAGACCAACCTCAATATTTTTTTTATAAAAACTAAGTCCATAATGCACAAAAGCCCAATTTCTCAATTTTGACATTTTTCTTCACTTTAAAAGCCCATAATGACTAAATTTATTTAAATAGAAAGGTTTTATATCTAAAACACTAAAACTTAGTGTTTTATATATTGGGTATAAATTAGAGCATTTGGTACTGTATAGGAC
>NW_020201826.1:25711-26918 GCF_001531365.2 Cynara cardunculus var. scolymus
TTCTTGGATGATTGCGATTTTGTCGGTTGTCTCCTGGATAATATCAGGCCTGATCAGTTGCCTATCACCTATTTCCTGTCAACTGAGTGGGGATCTACATTTTCGGCCATACAAGGCTTCGAAAGGTGCACATTGAATACTGGTGTGATAGCTATTATTGTAAGAAAATTTAACCAATGGCAGATGGGTATCCCAACTACTTCCGAAGTCTATCACACAGTCTCGCAACATATCCTCTAATGTTTGAATCGATTGCCATAACCTGGAAGTAAATCGGCTGTCTCTATCCGAAATGATAGAAACAGGTACTCCATGTCGCGATACAATCCCATTGATATACAACTGCGCTAGTCTTTCTGCATTAAAATCTTCTCGAATAGGTAGAAAATGTGCGGATTTCGTGAGTCGATCCACAATTACCCAAATCGAGTCGTGCCCTTTTCTAGTTCTGGGTAATTTTGTAACGAAATCCATTGATATCTGATCCCATTTTCATTGGGGAATCTCAAGTTGCTGGAGTAGACCAGACGGTTTTTGGTGTTTTGTCTTAACCATTGCACAGGTTAGACACTTACTCACATATAAGGCAATGTCTCTCTTCATGTCAGGCCAAAAATAATGATTCCTAAGACCCATATACATCTTATCTGCTCCCTGGTGGATTGGGTATCTTGATCTATGGGATTCATCCAAAATTATTGATCGAAGATTACCAACCTTAGGTATCCAAACCTTATTTCCTCAAATAATGCACTCCATCTTGTGGGATTCGGATAATCTTTTCTGAACAACCTATCTCAACTTGATATTTGGATAGCTAATCCATACCTACAACTACGTCAAAGCTTCCTGCTTTGGTTTAAATAAGAAATATGCTAAAGTCCTTTTTGGCTAAACTTAAAGTGCAGTTCTTAATTATGCCCCCAACCTTTATTTCTTGGCCCTTGGCAAATTCGATAGTGTAAGCATCTTTTAACTTCCTCGATTTCATATTTATCAATGGCCTAAATTCTAGGGAAATAAAACTTCGATCTGCTCCAGAGTCAAATAGTATGGATGCGTAATGATCATTCAGAAGAAATGTACTGTGATCACATTTGAGTCTTGCCAGGCTTCTTCCACTCCAATTATAAATGCTCAACCTCGTGCTTGGCCTCCTTGATTTCCTTGGTTGACTGGTCGTGCTGGGTTAGTAACTGACTCTTGG
>NW_020201826.1:30078-31638 GCF_001531365.2 Cynara cardunculus var. scolymus
GCTAAATCAACGATTCCCTATCAATAGGAATATCCTAAACCATCACTTATTGATTTATCTCTACCTATGGGGTTTAATAAATCTTAAGTCCTTATTTGTCTACTTATGTTCCATAATATTATCTATAGTCCAAATATACATAATGTCCATATGCTCATTAAAGAGTTAATTTATACCGGAAATGATGCTATAATCCAATAGAAGATCAATTTTACAAAATTTATCCAAATCCAGAATTTTCAGATTCTGGACAGAAACTTAAGTTACAAAAGATGATCCAATAAAGAGACTTAAAAAATGAGATAAATTCCCATATTTTTATATGATTTGTAGAACTGACTTATAGACATCGTGACAAAATTTCATGAAGATTGGGTAAGAGATGATGCTTCAAATAATTCATGCAATGCAACTTATCACAGCTAAAATGGCAGATTGCACCATGTTAGTAAAGCACTCATAAAAAGAGTTCTACTTGGTGTTCTGCAAAGATTCAAGTTGTATTGGAAACCTAACACTTATACGAAACTTTTAAACTAAGAATAATTCATTTTGGATGAGTTGAGAGGAAGATATGACATCTTAAAGTCACATGCACACATCTGCCATCAATTGACAGATTGCACACCTAACTTCTAAAAATCGGTTCATGCCTCAAACCATTGTATTTTTGAGTGAGACTGGATTCAAATGAATCCTAACGCATAAACTAATGTTTTAGAAGAAGAATCATACATTGAGAACAAGTAAATAGAAAGATATTAATATTCAAATTAAGAGTTACCTACTGGTGGTTTCACAGTTTGCACACCTATAGAGTTTTAGCTGCTTGGAGGTCAAAACTCCATACTTTTATGTGATTCCACTTGCATGTAAGAGAGAACCCATAAAATTAACTCTCAAAAGAACAATCATTCTTTTTCATTGAGTTATGAGAGAGATATGGTCGATGGAACATATATATATATATATATATATATATAAATCTGTCAAAATCGGACAGATTGCATGTTCATCTTATTTTGAGTAATTAAACCCTCAAATCACCACAATATTGAATGAAATTGGTGGCTTTTGAATGGTAACTCATTAAAATAACATCCATAAGAAAAATCAACAATTTTGGAAGATTATCTAGAGTGTTATGACTATTCAAAGTAGGATTTACCTACTGAAGAACTCTCAGATACATATATACAATGTTTTGAGCATTTTGGGGGACAAAACTCAATGTTTTTGAGTGAAACCAATTGCATTGCAACCCCAACTCAATAAATAAAGTTTTAAAAGAAACCTCATGACATTTGAACAAGCCATCTACAAGATATGGACGATTTGTGCACAAGCACAGAATCTGTCAGCAACAGAATATGATGTTTTTAAGAAATAAACCACATAAAATCATGATTCTATCTATCATTTTGAGTTCTAATGTTTGGGTCATGGATTACCACCATCAAATAAATATTTTTACATGTTTTTGGTGTATAATCTCACCTTGAAACTCAAGATTTTCGAAACTTATAAAATAGAGGATGAAGAATGCATAAAAATGGGTTT
>NW_020201826.1:33873-44999 GCF_001531365.2 Cynara cardunculus var. scolymus
CAATTCGGGTAAGTTAACGAGAATGTGTTTTTAAAACTCGGGTCTTACAGAGAGAGTATTTCTTTAGAAGGTTAGTCACATATTTGGACTGATTGATGAAAATTTCTTCTAAAGTTTGTTTTATTTGAAGACCAAGGAAGAAACTGAGTTCTCCCATCATACTCATCTCAAATTTGCTTTTAGTCAGCTCTGAGAATTTTTCGCAAAATTTAGCATTGATGGAACCAAATATGATATCGTCCACATATTTGCACAAGTAAAATATCACCTTTGTGCTTCTTGAGAAAGTGAGTTATATCGATGGTACCTTTTCTCAAATCCATTGTCGATGAGAAAGGTAGAGAGTGTATCATACCAGTCCCTAGGTGCTTGCTTCAGCCCATAGAAGGCTTTGTCAAGAAAGTAGATGTACTCTGCATGTTTTGGATCTTCCCCAAGGGGCTGCTGCATGTATACTTCTTCTTGAAGTTTTTCGTTTAGGAAGGCAGACTTGACATCCATCTGATAGACCTTGAAACCTTTTTTTGCTACATAGGCGAGGAATATCTTGATGGCTTCAAGTCTGGCGACGGAAGCAAATGTTTCATCGTAGTCAATCCCTTTTTCTTGGAAGTAGCCCTTGGAAACAATCCTGGCATTGTTCCTTACAACTAAGCCATCTTCATCCTTCTTGGTTCGATAATACTCAGAAAGATAGCGAAGAAGCATTCATTTGCAGTAGCAGATCTCGTCTTGACACCAGATGATGGATTACCAATGATTTGGTGATGAGGATGGTCTTTTGTCCACTTGGTGCAAGATTGGGGTTCTGGAGCAACAAAACGCAATTCTTCATCAACTGATGGAACTGCTTGCTCCCTCTCAAAAAGATCATCTCCAGAGTGATGCTTTGGTTCTGAAGACATAGATGAAGTACAGGGTGAAGTAACATGAGTTTAAGAAAGAGTTGTATCTTCAGTATTGGAGACTTCGTGTTCTTCATCGGCTCTTGAATAAGGTTCTTCAATGGGTGTTTGTCCAGAGACTACTTCTTTTTCGAAGATGTCTTCAAATAAGTGAGTCAACTCTGATTCATTGGGTTTGCTTAGTGATGAATCAGTGGCTCTATGTGATAGCCTGAGTCCTAAACTGTTGTGTCAAGAAGTCATTGGTGAAGAATCATCAAAGGACACATTGATGCTTTCGATGACGATCATTGTCCTTCTGATGAACACTTTATAGGCCTTAGCAGTTTGAGAATAACCCAGAAAGATTCCTTCATCAGTTTTTTTGTCAAGCTTGCCAAGATATTCTCTATCATTGAGTACAAAGCATTTACACCCAAAGACATGGAAATATTTGACATTTGTCCTTTATTGGTTGATGAGTTCATATGAAATCTTCTGGTGCCTCTTGTTGATGATTGATCTGTTCTGGGTGAAGCATGTAGTGGAAATGGCTTCGGCCCAAAAGGTGATGGGTATCTCAGATGAAGCAAGCATGGTCCTTGCTGCTTCCACTAGGGTTATGTTTCTTCGCTCTGCTACTCCATTTTGCTATGGAGTTTTGGCTGCTGAAAAGTTCTGGGAGATGCCTTCACTGATGAGATATTCATCAATTTTGGCATTTCTGAATTCTGTTCCATTGTCACTTCTAACCTTGATGAGTTTGCGTTGTATAAGCACTTGGATCCTTTTCATCACCCCGATGAGGAGGTCAGGAACGTCTGATTTCTTCTTTACGAATTCAACCCACGTGTAATGGAGTATTCATCTACAAGTATGAGGATGTACTTCTTTTCTGAGAGGCTTTGTGTAGAGATAGGCCCCCAGAGTCGATGTAAATCATGTCCAAGGGCTTGGAGCAGGAGGTTTCTGACTCACTTCTGTGGACGCCTGTTTCAGCTTCCCCATCTCGCAGGCTGAGCATAGGTGGTCTTTTTTAAAGTTGAGATCAGGAATCCCCTTGACCAGCTTCCGTTTGGCTAACTTCTTCAAGACATCAAAGTTTAGATGTGAAAATTTCTCGTGTCATAGCCAATTTTCATCGCTCTTATGAGAGGCAAGGCAAAGTGTGTCTTGACCCACAGAGGAGTGAAAGTCTAGAAGATAAAGGTTTCCTTCTCTCTTCGCCTTGATGATGGTTTGGCTGGGCATTATTTTGATAATACAGAAACCCTTGCGGAATCTGACTTCAAGACCCTTGTCGTAGAACTAGCTTATGCTTAGTAAGTTGTGCTTTAGACCTTCAACATAAGCCACTTTGCTGATGGAGATGTTGCCTTTGATGAGAGTGTCGTATCCCTTGCTATTGTCTCCAAAAGTAATAGAGCCTCTAGATTTTTCGATAAAGGAGGACAACTGACTTTTATCACCAATCATGTGCCTGGAGCAACCTGAATTCATATACCATGGTTGGACATGCTGGTCCTGGAAGAAAAGTTACGGGCTTTTAGGTACCAATTTCATAATGGGTCCTTGTTTGTTAGTCGGGGATACGACCTTTTTCTTTTCATCAGCCCTCTTGGAATTGGGCTGATTTCCATTACCCCTAGCCTTTGCAGGCTTGGGTTTATTTTCATTACCCTTGGTCTTTGTAGGCTTGGGCTTTTTCACGTTATCATGAGTTTGAACATTGTTGTAACGATAGACGTCTTTAGAAAATATGCAGCGATGATTTAACATGTGATTCCTCAGGTTTTGTAAAAGAGTTAAACATTGGCAGTTGGGAGTTCTAGGACAAGAATGTTTAACTTTCTTTTTATTCGAAGAAGAAGAAGTAAAAGCAGAGGATGAAAATTCTGTCCTACCATTGGTTGTTTTTACAAACTTCCTATCTAATGCAGATTTTTTATTTTTAGGAGCAGGTGTGGGCTTTACTTCTTTCCTGAGGATGGACTTCTTTTCTTCAGCTGAAGGAGAATAAAAGTGTTGGTTATAAATTTCAGAGGCGGGCCACTTCTATTTCTGTTCACGAGTAAACTTAATGAATTTAGATGAAGGGCTTGGGCCATGTGAAGTATCGTTGGCAGACTTAGCATTACTCACCTTTTCTTTTTCTTTGTCTGAAGCTTTCATTGGTTCTGGAATATCATATTTCATTGAGGCTTTGAAAGTTTGAGGTTTCTTGTCCTCAATGATCTCTGGTGATTCACAGATTATTTCTTCTTCAGAGTTAGAATCAAGAAAGTCTTTTGCGGATTTCTCGAAATCAAAATTTTCATGGATGTTTGTGGGATCGATGGGTTCAGAGGTTGATGATTCAGAGTGATCTGTTGAGAGCTCCATCGGCTCTTACTTCTTAGATGAACTTCCAATGTCACTTGGATTGTTCATCGATCCATCAAATGATGGTTCCTTACTAAGAATCTCTTTTCCATCGACAGCACTTGCTGATGAACTTGTGAGATTGATAACCAGAGGCTCGGGTTTAACCATAAGGTGTCCATCGGTCTCTAGTGTGGAGGCATCATTCCCTTCATCAGAATTCTTACATGTGTTGCTCTCATACACCACATTCTCAAAGTCCTGCGTCAAGAGTACAATTTTTTCATCGACTTTAACCCTTTGAAGTTTGCTTTGGGTAATAGGAAAATGTCGGGTTTTTGAATAAATCCATGTTTGAAAGTGGATTCAATGGTGGATTTCTTGGTTTCGATGAAAGAGTTTAGATCATTGAATCCAATCCCTTGGTAATCATTTTGACCATTGAGTTTTTCATAAACATTTCGGGCATCTTTGTATTTCTTCATCTGGAGTTCAATGGTTTGAAGCTTCTGATGACGAATCTCCCTTTCCTTTTGGAAGAAATCCTTAAGAGCCACTGAATTTAGCCTTTCTGCCTCATATTCGTTTAGGGCCTTTACCTTCTTTTCTAAATCTTTAGTTATTTTCCTGTTTAGATCAAAAAGTTTTTCTTCCTATGATTTTTTAAGCAATACAATGCGAGTTTTTTCCTTTACCAATTCAGCTTTTTCTTCTGTGTGAAGATTAGTGTCTCTCTTGTAGAAACTGACTTCTTTTTCAGCTTTTATCCTTTCGATGAAAGGGTCATATACCTGGTCATCGGAGTCAGAGGCGGATTCTACATTGGACGTGGCCATGAGGCATATGAGTGCGTTGTCTTCTTCATCAAACAAAGAATCGGACACCCAATTTTCTTTTCCAACCATCAAGCTTCGTTCCATAGGATTGTACTTGTATTTATTTTTGTAATAATCAGCATCATTCACCAGGCATTGTGACATCTTTTCGGAGCATCAGGTTAGCATCTCTATAGGATTCCTATATTTAGAATTATATTTACTAGGGTCTAGTCATGTTAAATAGAAATCAATTGACTTAGCTCCCAAATTATAGTTCAGAAAACCCTGTCCCAACGTGTAACTGATAAAGTAACTTATGTGATGTCAAATATATTAAAAGTTCTCTTAAAATAAATGAAGCTGATATTATAAAATTCAAATTTAAAAATATAAAAGTTTCATTTGAATGTACAAATAATTTTTACAAAATTTGGAATTATGATTTAATAATGAATAATTTTATCGGTATTTGATAAAAATGTATTTAAATTAACATTTAGTTGGGCTGTAGTTTTATAAGAAAATAAAAATAAAAATAAAAATAAAAATAAGGTGGTTTGGACTTTGAATGGGCCGGCACCTTTATCCACATATAAAAACTCCACTTTTCTTGAAAACTTTCATTTCATCTTCATTTTGTATCACTCCCTCACTCTCTAAACTTTTCGTCTCCCACACCAGCCAAACCCATTTGCAAAATCCTCCTTGATTCTCTAAATCTTGAAGAACATTCAAGTCCTCAAGAAAGATCAAGCAAAAAGGTAATAAGATTTGTCTTATTATTTTTGAATCTTTTACAAAAATGTTTCTCGTATCTTTATGCTTCTTTCTCCTCTTTGAGCTCAAAGTTTTCTGGAGAGTCTAAGATGGGAGATTATTCATCAAGACATAAAAATGTTCCCAAAATGGTGATAATCTATGATCTACAAACTTAGAACTCAAGAAAATGGGGAAAATCGCATTGCATGTAGTATTTAATCATTAAAAACGATGTTTTGAAAACCAACAGATTGTTGGTCAACATATTCGCTGTTTGTATTTTCTAAAATAAGAGTCCAAAATATTTGAATCATCTTTTGGAATCATTGAAAAACATCAAGTCTAGACCTTCCATTTTGACCGCAGTTTTGATAAAATGCAATCGTCCAGATTGCTTGGTATGAAGAAAATAAGTTGAACATATATAAATATTAAAATATTTCTAAAAAGGTGTGAAATTTGGTTAGAAGTTGTTCAACACAGTAACATTTGATGTATAAAAAGTTAAAAGTAAAATAAATTTTGGAAGGTTCCTTTTTATAATGATTGGAAGACCAAGATTCCAAAAATCGGAAATTGCATGTCTGTCCAAATATTAACTTTTGGTGCAAAAGCTTTAATTTTAAATGCATAAATATTGGACTATTGAAAAGATATCAGCTTCAATCTACAAAAACTTATTGGCATTACATAAGGTATAAATTTCACTTTATCTTTAGTAAAACCCGATAGGTGATCTAACTATTGGATTTCAGACTGAATAGGAAAGTAGGGCGGACGTTGGAGCTCTAAACGTCAACAAAATCTTGGATATTCATCTACGAACTTGTGAGTTTTTCCGGCCCCACTTTTACTGCTTTTAGTTATTTTTAACTGGGGGAAAAGCATGATAGAATACAAACTATACTGTTTAGTTGTAAAACTAATGGACTAAAGAACTGTTTAGTCAAAAGTTGTGAAAATCATGAAAAATTGATTGTTATTGCACTACCTATAAATGATAAAATGATGTGCTTGCGAGGATATTTCAAAGTCCCCTTCCTTACACGCTACTAGTTAACTCGGGAACGTCCCCGGGCCGTGGTAATTGTGGATAGCCGCTATTGTGTTGACAGTCCCAACCAGAAAAGGGTGCACATTACCTGTGTTTTTCATAGTCTACTCATGTGTGCGAATGGGCCACCGCTGAAGTTGTACTGATACGAACCATGGTACCTAAGTGAGTGAATGGGCCACTTATGGTAGTTCGTAAACTAATAGGACACATTGGTCAGGTAAGGCTCTGCAACATCTCACGTTTTTAAGCATCGATGGAAAAATTTACATTTATATTGTGCATGTTATATATAAGTTTGCAAGTTGTAAATTATGCATCGTAAATATTTTGTGCATATACCCGTGAACTCACCAACTCTTTGTAGTTGACGTCGTTTTATGTTTCATGATTTTCAGGAAATTAAGTAAGAATAGAAGTTTTGGAAGATCTTATACGATAACACCTCTTCACAAGTTTTAGAAATCTCTTTTTGTAAATGATGTTGTTTTCATCGTGAACAATAAAGTTATGAATTTGTAAATTTTCATGGATTGTGCATTTAATGGTGTTATCTATCGATTGGAGCTATGAAATGCTTACCTGTTACGCCTCATGTTTCCGCTTTAGCCGGGTGTGACGGATTTGGTATTAGAGCTTCGGTTATAGAGAATGCCGGTTTTTCTTAAAACCACAAATTATAACCAAATATTTTCAAAACAATATCACTAGTATAACCAAAGGATGAATGTCATGTTATTATACTTATATTAAACAGAGCCTAATCACCTATGTTTAACATAAGTATTATGATAAAAGATTCCAATCGGTTGTGTTGGAAGTATGCTCAAATTTAGAGAATTTATCTAGAACATGAAAAGCATGATAGTGTGTGTTTGCATGAATTTTGAATATCCATTGCCCTAGACTAACCAGAAGCTCTCGTTGTGAAGTGAAGCAAGTTATATAGAGCACTAAGACAATCCGAGGGTCAACTCTGCATCTGAATACTTGGGAGTTACACATAGATAAAGGGTTTAGTCTCTATAACCTCTGTATTCAAAAGTTCGCACTATGCATTAGGTAAGATTTTCCTGGACAAAGGAAGTGAGCTTTGAGTTCTAGTTTTAATTAAATGACCACAATTCAAAATAAATGAAGGGCATCCAGAAGCTGTGGTTGGCTTGACCTCGAGAGCCAGAAGCTCTGGTTAGAGGAACAAGAGGCTCTGGTCCACGAAAGGAAGATATATACTAAGTCAGTATAAGGAACCAAAGATCGATGGAAGGTGATCCATCGGTTTGCTAAGCATGAGGAATCAGAGATCGATGGAAGGTGATCCATTGGTTTGCTAAGTATAAGGAACCAGAGATCGATGTAAATCGATCCATCGGTTCGCTAAGTTATGGGAACCAGATGCCGATGAATTAGAAATCCCTTACATTACTAAGTAGATATGAGCTAAAAATCAAATGTTGTACCAAGTACGGGAACTTCAACCAGAAGGTCTGGTAATACAACCAGAGGGTCTGGTCAACCAGAGGCTCTGGTCATCCAGAAGCTCTAATTTGTTTTCTATCCTTTGCCTCTACATAGTAACTCTTGTCTTAACCTTAAGCGCTTCATTGATGATATGTCTAGTAATTAAGTTTGCCAATATTAGAGATCACTATGTCATCATCTATTCCTAGTGAATATTCAGCAGACGAATCTGGTTACGAGGGTGGTCAATTTAGAAGGAATTTGTCGACCAATGAAGATGTAGACCCATATAATCTCGAGGACAGAGCGACTAGCGAGACACCTGCTTTACCACCTCCATCAGTGTTACTACCATCGTAGCCAGTGCCCGATGTACCACCTCAAACATTTCATGGTTCGAGGATTAGGGTCACGGCTAGGAAAATAGTGCCACTACCTTGACGGGTGACTTTCGAGAACTCTAATAGAGCAACAGAAGAGGCATCCCAACCACAACATTCACGAGTGGTGACTGGAGTACCTGCATCCTACACCCAGGGCATGACTCTGGATGAACGAGAGTGGGTACGGAGTATTGCATCAGAAACTCAGACACACTAGACCCGGCTGGGATATCACCACTACATCTTGAATAACCTGTCCGATGTATTGGAGATGCATCACCAGCGTATGATGAGAAACTCAGATGCTGTCATCGCTGCAAGACGCGAGATTATGAGACTATATAGATGTTTAGTGGCGAGTGTGTCGATGTTACTAGTACTAGGAATGCTAATCTGTTGGATGCTGCTTTAGGAGCGATGGTTAGTATTAGAATCACTACTCTTTTGTTGAGACTTAAGATCTGTTTTGAGGGATTGTAATCGTTTGAAAACCCTTAGCGTCTTTTGAAATCATCTGAATGTACTGAACCTTGGGTAAATATAAAATTTTCTGTTTGATCATATAATTGCTTCAATGATACCATATCCTATGCATCATTCTGTTGATTAGAAATTATTGTCAATAATATTGCTATAAAAATGATGAGATTCACTTTTACCATGCCTTAGAAAATGTCGTCAAGAAGAGAAAACCCTGAAGTTGCACGACTCGTGTCAGAGCAATCTTGGCAGCGCTTCCCAATATAGTCAGTCAGGTGGCTGCGGGTCTGAATGCTAACCAACCTACCAGTTCTGAGCCTAGGACATCTAGGGAATGCACCTATAAATCTTTCAGATCCTGCAGCCCAAAGGAATTTCATGGAACTGAGGGAGCCGTAGGATTACTAACTTGGATTGAAGGTATGGAGTCTGTCCTCCATATCAGCAAATGCCTAGAAGCAAACAAAGTAGAATGTGCTGCATGCTTACTGCAAGGGAGAGCATTGACATAGTGGAACACATTAGTTCAGACTAGGGGACGGGAAGCAGTCAATAAACTCTCATTGGAGGAGTTTAAGAAATTAGTTAAGGACGAATATTGTCCAAGGAGTGAACTCCAAAAGATGGAATGGAGTTATGGAACCACGAGATGAAAGGGGAAAACATAGCTGCATATATTGCTTGATTCCATGAGTTAGCAAATTTAGTGCCACATCTGGTGACACTTGAGGAGGTCCGAATCGAGAGGTATATCTGGGGATTATCTCCAGAAATTCGAGGAAATATTACCTCGGCAAACCCAAAGACCCTTCAGGAGGCAATAACATTGCGACCAGCTCACAAATAATGCTATTCGGTCTGGAGAATGCAACAAAGAAAAAGAAAGGTGGAAGAACTGGGAAACCAGAGATTTGGGGATCGGTTTGGCAAGAATAGGTAGGCGGTAGAAAACTTTGGGGTACAGAACCAAGTGGTAAATCAAGGAAGCAAATCTAAGTGCAATAAATGTAAATTTTTGCATTAAAGAAAATTGCATCATTTGTCAAAGGTGCCACAGAGGGGGCCATCCCACAAAGGATTGTCAAAAGCGATTATGTTTTGAATGTGGGAGTCCGGATCATATGAGAAATGTTTGTCCAAAGAGAAAGCAAGGAACAAATGTTAATCAAGCCCGACCAGCCAACCAAGGAAACTCAAAAAGTCAAGCTTGGGGGCAAGCATTTGAAATTGGAGCAAGGGAGGCTAGGCATGATCCCAATGTGGTTACATGTACATTTCTCTTAAATAATGAATTTGCATCAATATTATTTGACTCAGGAGCTGATAGAAGTTTTGTATCCTTAGACTTTAGGCCAAAGATTAATTTAAAATCTCAAAGGATGAAGGAAGATTATATAATAGAATTTGCCAATGGCCAAGAAATTAGGACTAGAAACATAATCTTGGGCTGCACTCTAAGCTTAGCTCAGAAGGATTTTAGCATATATCTTATTCCGATTGACATAGGAAGTTTTGGTATAGTTATAGGCATGGATTGGCTATCCAAAAATCGAGCTGAAATAGTTTGTTCGGAAAAGATTATCCGAATTCCTCAAGAAAGAGGAGAAGCGCTTATAATTCAAGGAGAGGAGTCCGATCGGAAAATTAAGATAGTATCATGCATAAAGATGCAGAAGTACTTAAAGAAGAACTATGTTGCATTTTTGGCACACATTATAGATAAGAAGGTTAAAGAGAGAAGTATTGAAGACTTCCCTATAGTGCGGGAGTTCCCTGAAGTATTCCCCGAGTACCTACCAGGATTACCCCCACCTAGACAAGTCAAATTTGGTATCGACTTAATTCCTGGAGCTGCCCCAGTGGCAAAGGCACCATACCGATTGGCCCCATCGGAGATGCAAGAGATGTCGGGACAACTCCAAGAGGTGTTAGATAAAGGATTCATAAGACCCAATTTTTCACCATGGGGTGCACCGGTTTTGTTCGTTAAGAAGAAAGATGGATCAAGGCGGATGTGTATTGACTATAGGGAGCTTAATAAGTTGACTATGAAGAATCGATATTCTCTTCCTAGAATCGATGATTTATTCGATCAACTTCAAGGTGCTGTATACTTTTCAAAGATTGATCTTCGATCTGGATATCATCAAGTGAAAATTCGAGAAGAGGACATCCCTAAAACGACATTTAGGACCCGATACGGCCATTATGAATTTTTGGTTACGAAATTTTCATGGATATAATGAATAGGGTTTTTTTTACCATACCTGGATAAATTTGTAATCGTCTTCATAGATGACATACTAATTTATTCACGAAGCAAGAAGGATCATGAGCAACACCTAAGAATGATATTAGAGCTACATAGGGACCAGGAATTGTATGCAAAATTCTCCAAATGCGAATTCTGAATTCGTGAAGTACAATTTCTTGGTCATGTGGTTAATGAAAAGGAATTCATGTAGATCCTGCGAAGATTGAGGCCGTTAAGAAATGGGAAACCCCAAGAACCCCGACAGAAATCAGTCAATTTCTTGGTTTGGCAGGCTATTATCGGCGATTCATTGCGACTTTTTCAAAGATTGCGCAACCACTCACAGCTTTAACACAGAAAGACAAGAAGTTTGTTTTTGGGGAGAGAAACAAGAAGAGGCCTTCGAAACTCTTGAGCATATGCTATGCAATGCACCTATTCTATCATTAGTAGAAGGTTCAGAAAACTTTGTGGTATATTGTGATGTGTAACACTGTAGCAACAAAACATCTAACTAACCCACAAATCATTAAAACCTGGTTTTAAACCTCCAAAACATACGGGATATAAATTTTTGGTAAAAACCACCAAAAATGTTCATACGGTTTGACCCAAAAAGTCATCACAACTAAAGATAATAATTACTTACAAACCGGATGAACCTAAACCTAC
>NW_020201826.1:45414-46816 GCF_001531365.2 Cynara cardunculus var. scolymus
ATCAATCATAACAAACGTCTCAACATATCATATATCCATAATACATCAATCTTAATGCATAGGACTAGCAGGGACCCACAATCATCATGCGGGTATGCCCGAGCCCCTATGCATAACCAAATAGAATACTAGTGACTAACAGGGACCCGCCTTCATCTCCCGGGTATGCCCAAGTCCCGTACTCATGTCCCTCCGAACCATTGGACAATGAGTACAAYATACGAATGTCTCACCGGTTTCCCCCTCTTCACCCGGGCTGTTGACATCCACCGTTGCTTCCGGCATACCACACAAAGTAGTACCCGTACTCCCGGCATGACAAAGAACCAAACATGGAAAAAAAACATAACCAACAGAATTCAGATATGAAATTGACCCACAATATGGAGTAATCTCAAGCGAAAAAAAAGCATCAACTACAACAACATATATGGTTGACCACAGACCAATCCAACAAACTAAAAGAACATCCAAATCATGTAAATATAGAAGATATACATATATACACATAATACAATATAACTTGAATAAACATTTAACTCACCAAGTTTTTTTTTATCGTTACCGAACGAAAGCTAGATTGAAGGTTACGTCCCAAACTCGTGTTTTACACACTAAGATACCTTCCAAAAGCATCAAACAAGCTCCAAATATCCCCTGGAGTATGTTCATTAAGTTTCATGAGCATGGGATGCATATAAATCAGTTTAGCCCCATGACTAGTTAACTTTTATACTTTAGTTTTTCTATTACAGCACTGTGTTCTAGCCCTGTTTTACCCAACCTAACCTCAAAATTTCTCAATGACTTCTAAATATAAATTAAACTAAATTCAATTATCTTTCAAATGGAACTGGTCTCACCATTGCAGAATTTTTCGTTGATTTTATATGAATTTCAAAGTTGTGCTGAAGCAGTGACTTTTGTAGTTTAAAATGTCCAATTTTGATGTTTTTCTATCGAAATCACCTTCAAATGGTTCCAAATTCATAATTTCATCTTAAACATCAAAACATTTATAAAAATGTCAAAATTCTTTCATTTTATACGCTAATTCCATGATTTGCTAAGTTTGACTTTCAAAAGTCAAACTTTATATATGAATCCTATAATTAATCAACAATGTCTTGTGATTTATCTATCATCCAAGCTACATAACTTGTYATACAACATTATATCATCAAACTAATTTCATATAAAACAAATTCTTAGCAAACCCTAACTCTAACCTCAAATTCACATACTCAAATTGATAAAAGAATGAGATATACCTTTGAATCATTGATTAATCCTTGAATAATGCTTAAGATTGAAGTGATTTCACACACTAAATGTGTGAAATCGCACCTCAAAGTTTCCAGAAGTTAGGTTTGTGAAAATGGGGTGAAAAGTGGGTAAAAAT
>NW_020201827.1:0-2906 GCF_001531365.2 Cynara cardunculus var. scolymus
ACCTGCACACTATGCAAAGAACCTGTCACCTGATGGATTGCCTCTGCTTTGCTCTTTAGTTCCAGTCCTGCTTTAGTTCCTCACAAATCTACAGTCCTCTTAGTATGCTCCTTATTTGCTAGGTTCTCATGCGTTACAGACTTGCAATGTTGGGAAGTCTGTCAATCACAGCTTAATCATCAGAAACCTGTTGTTGCTAAATCTTTAGAGCTTCCGCAGCAGCAAAATTTTGAAAACGTAATCTTAAATGTAATCTAATTCTCAGCTGTTCTACAAATGAAGTCCAAACACAACACCCTTATCAATAGTCAGTAATCTGTCACCAAACAGCAAACAGTAAACAAATTTTAAACTGTATAAACCTGCTGCTGTTTCAGATTTTAACTCAACAACAAACCTGTGTCAAATAACAACTGCTTTCAACTGTTATTGCTGCTGCTGCTGTTACAAAACAACAAACACAGTCCCTGCAACAAGTCGAATAAGCCTGAATCCTGTACCTGCAGACTGTTCACTGTGTAGCTGCTGAGAAATAACAGCTTAGAACAACAGTTCACTCAATCTTGATGTTTACTACTGTCAAGATCAAAATCAAAACAACAACTATAATCAGCTACAAACAGTTCAGTTTAAAATAGTTTAAAAACTATGCAATTACCAAAATGAAGTTGTTGTTTCAGTCTTGTTGTTGTGTAGCTTAAAGAGACAAAATGAAGTTGTTGTTTCAGTCCTCAAATTGCAAAACTAAGACAATTTACAAAACCTGCTGTTAAGCAGTTGCTGGGTTGTTGTTCTTGTTGCTGTTTCAGTCTTGCTGCACAATGCTAAACTTGTCACTGCCAGCAGTATAGCTAATAGAAATCTGATGATGCTGTCTTCTCTTGATGATCCTTTATCGCACCTGAGCTGCTGTTTTCCTGCTATTTACAATCCCGAAGGCAAAACAGTTTATTGATCCTTCTTTCCAAGATTTATGTGATAAACAGTCCTACACACAGCTTGAGATTTTCACTTCACAAATACAAACCAGATGACCTTGTGCTCAATTTAGTGCCTAATCAAATGAACAATCTATTCTGACGAGGCTTCCTGCTAAACAACCACTTTAGACAGACTTTAAGCAATCTCCAACCCAACAAACATGGTATGATATCAATTGATGAGTCCAAATTTCATACAAACATGGTATGATCTTCATAGATTGTGATGAACATCAAAGTAGAAAGAAGATGATTAGATTGAGCGGAGAGAGAATATTACATCAGCAAATCTTGATTTTCAGATTAATGACAAAGCTTTTCTTCTCTTAAAGTATTTTCCAGCTGAGCCACTTTTTGTTCTAAAATAAGAGTAGGAGTATAAGGTTTAGGCTCAACTGGTTTTGATTCAAGCTTTGCTTTTGAATAACTCTGATTAAAATCTTTTGAAACTACAGAGTCTTGTTTTTTGTAACTTTCATTTAATTTTGAATAATGAAACGAAACTTGCATTTTGTCCTTTCTTTGATGATTGAGGTCTTCTTTTTGTTCCACCTCGTCAGAAGATTTTTGTAAATTTTACCGAATAATCGGGACCGCAGAAAATAAATTGAGAATCATATAGAGTTGGGGCAGATTTTAAAGCTTTATTCAAAAATTTCGGATTTTCAAACCCCAACCCTTCCCGAGGGTTAAAAATTCTAGATTCAGATGGTTTGTTTGGAAAGATGGTTTGATCAGTTTGTCCDCGTTTATATAAAATTTCTTCTTTTTCCTTCAGACTTTTATTTAACTGAATTATTTTTAAGTCAAGCTTACTTATTTTGGCAATATGTTCATTAACTAAAACTAATGATTTATATTTTTCTTTTAATTCAGATAACTCGGAGTTTAATGCATTGGATTTTTCTTCAGAAGTTTTGGACTCAGATTGCAAAGATTTAGCCCAATTCAAATTTCCAGCATTTTCAAGATAAATTTTGGTACATCTTTCTTTTAGCATTTTTATTTGATCTTCAAAATTATTTCAACTCTCTTTTTCTGATTTTAATTCTTGCTGGAAATTTTGAATATAGACTTTCATCTTATTCATCTGTTTAATGCATGTTTGATGAATTACCTCATCATTCATCTGAGTATCTTCTCCAGTCAATTCATTGTCGGTTTTAGCCATCAAGCACACATGTGCAACGGCTTCAGCTTCTTCTTCCTCATCTGTCAGATTTAGCCAATGTTCATCCTCGGCCATAAGAGCTTTGCCAGCATCTCTTTGCTTTGATAGAAGAAACTTATTCTTGTAATAGTTGGTATCATGATTCACCGGCTTCTTACAATTGATAGCAAAGTGGCCGAGCTTGCCACAGTTATAGCATTTGGTATTCTCATCGGCTACTCCTTTGCTATATTTCTTCCCTTCTTTTGGCTTTCTCTCATACTTCTTCTCAAATCTTTTCTCTTCATATTTCTTCTTCTAGCCAAATTTGTCCTTGTAGTCATACTTTGAACCTGACAATAATCTTTGATTATTCGAGTGAGGCCTTTTGGAGAACTTTTTCTGGAATGCTCTGGTCAGCATTGCCATAGCTTGCTTTATTTCTGACATTTCATAATCAGATTCTAAGTTGTTACTGTCTTGTGACTCAAATTCACTTGATTGGCTAACTTCAATAACTTTCTTCCCAGCTCTGCTTTTATATTTCTTCTCCTTTCTCTCAGATATGAGAGCTAAAGGATCAGCAATTTCCTTTTCCTTCTTCTTTGAATTACGGATCTCCAAAACATCCTGTTCATTHTGTTTCAGAGTTTCATAGATTTCGTGGATATCAATATCAGATAACTGTTTGTTGAATCTGATATGATTTGCAAACGGGTTCCACTCTGGCTAGAGATTGTTAAGAAACTTAACATTTATCTCAATAGTGGTTTTGG
>NW_020201827.1:3082-5550 GCF_001531365.2 Cynara cardunculus var. scolymus
GCAGAAATACAGTTTGTGATCTTCAGTTGAGTTCCAACTTTAGAACCCATCATCATCTTTTCTATCTGGATCCACATGCTGTGACCAGATGATTTGTAGCTATCAATACTGGTGTAAATGTCATTGGTCAGTGCTTGCATCATGTAAGATTTGCAAAGCACATTAGCATGTGCTCTCTCTTTATCTTCAGGAGTATACTGATCTTTCCGTTTAGGTAAACTCTGTGCAGGAATGCCTAGTACAGAATCAACTTCTACTATTACAAAGAATTCAGCAGGACCTTCCAGTAGAGATTGCATGATCAGTTCTCCTTCCTTCATTCTTTCAATAAAGTTCAAAAATCTGTCTCTGCATTGATTATAATCTCCTCGAAAAATAACTTGTGGCTTGGTATCAGTACCAATAGCCATTGCTTCTTTTGAGCTCATCTTTCCAGTTTGTATGAAAAATAGGATCGACTGCAGTTCAAAGTTTGAATTTAAAAGATCAGTTTACAAACAACTCAAAAACACACGGAGATTAAACCGCACAAGTCTTAACCGGATAGAGATTCAACCAAAAACATAAAATTTCACACTTTTTACCAAAAAAATGGATCAAAACATGAAAAAATATGAGTTTTTATGAACTTTTTCCAGAAAGCTAAAAATCAAATTTCGACATTTTCAGCCTTAAAACTTGTGTAAAATACAAAATTGTGTGAATCAAAATTGTTTGAAATACAAAACCGAACCTAGCGATACAAATCTTTATCAATAACACTCAAAATTTGAACAATTTTGTCACAAAAACCAATCCGGTAAAAAAAATATCAAGAACAATGAAGAACAGTGAAGAATCAGATTGAAAAATATTACAAAATTCATGCAAAAATGTGTAAAATGGATATCTTCAAATCCAAACCGCTGCAGCTTGCTTTGATACCAATTGAGAGTCCCTATTTCACTGATCAATCTTCATAAACATCACAACAATGGCAGAATCTTGATATAGCTTGTAAGAACATTCATAAGAACATTGAGAGGAAAAGTCAATCCTTACAATTCAGTCAAACCTCTCACTACGTATGAATTATTACAAATGAGCTCTCTTCTTACAAATTACAAAGACTAACCACTATTTATATGGTCAAACCTACTAAAGACAAGTCAAAGTCAAACTCCTATAAGAAAGTCAAACACGCTGACTTTTACAATTATAGACTATATTTAACTTTCAAGACGAATACAATTAATACTGATTTTTCAGTCCTAACAGTATAACCATGAACCTTCCTGCTATAGCATGCCCCTATTTCCTAGCTTCGATTTGACTAGTCATGGGACTTGAACTGGTCTTTACAGCAAAAGTTATGCAAGTTTAAGCAAAAACACCAAATTTTGGTTGAAACTCATAGCCGGCGGGTCACGGGGTTTTCTCGTACAGACCCACCTGAAAACTCTCTTGATAAATCTAAAATTTAAATGAAATGTTTTTCACCAGAGAGAACATGACAAAAGAACCGTTCTCATGCCGAAAGTTGCCAGAGCCACGCATTTGCCAAATATAAAGAATGTGCCTCGTGCCCTTTATCAAAACCCAAACAAATCATGTTGTAGAATGAACCTTCCTACGATAGCATGCCTCTCATTCCTAGCTTCGATTGGATAGGTCATGGGAGTTGAACCGCGCCCTACAACAAAAGTTATGTATTTTAAGCAAAAACATCAATTTTTGGTCGAAACTCATAGCCGGCGGGTCTGGGGAGAAAATTACCCGTTTGATTGAATACGCTTTTTGAATTATCAAGATTTATGGGGTTTTCTCGTACGGACCCACTGCGCTACCCTGCATGAAAACTCTCTTGATGAATCGACAATTTAAATGAGATGTTTTCCACCAGAAAGAACATGACAAAAGAACCGTTTTCGTGCCGAAAGTTGCCGGAGCCACGCATTTGCCAAATACAAAGAATGTGCCTCGTGCACTTCATCGAAACCCAAACAAATATTGTTGTAGAACCATGAACCTTCCTGTGATAGCATGCCTGTTATTCCTAGCTTCAATTTGACAGGTCAAGGGATTTGAACCGGGCCCTGCAGCAAAAGTTATGCATGTTTGAGCAAAAACACCAATGTTTGGTCGAAACTCATAGCCGGCTGGTCACGGGGTTTTCTTGTACAGACCCACCGTGCTACCCTGCCATGAAAACTCTCTTGATGAATCTACAATTTAAATGAGATGTTTTCCACTAGAAAGAACATGGGAAAATAACTGTTCTCGTGCCGAAAGTTGCTGGAGCAACGCAATTGCCAAATAGAAAGAACGTGTGTCGTGCACTTCATCGAAGCCGATAAAAATCCTGTTGTATAACCAAGAACCTTCCTGAGATAGCGTGCCCCTCTTTCCTAGCTTCGATTTGACTAGTCATGGGACATCAACCGGGCCCAACAGCAAAAGTTATGCATGTTTAAGCAAAAACACCAAAT
>NW_020201827.1:7513-7813 GCF_001531365.2 Cynara cardunculus var. scolymus
AGCCGGCGGGTCACGGGGTTTTCTCGTATGAACCCACCGTACTAACCTGCCATGAAAACTCTCTAGATGAATCTACAATTTAAATGAGATGTTTTCCACCAGAAAGAACATGGGAAAATAACCGTTCTCGTGCCGAAAGTTGCCTGAGCAGCGCATTTGCCATATAGAAAGAATATGCCTCGTGCACTTCATCGAAACCCGAACAAATATTGTTGTAGAACCATGAACCTTCCTGCGATAGTGTGCCTGTTATTCCTATCTTTGATTTGACAGGTCATGGGACTTGAACCGGGCCCTGCA
>NW_020201827.1:10181-11261 GCF_001531365.2 Cynara cardunculus var. scolymus
CGGGGTTTTCTCGTATGGACCCACCATGCTACCCTGTCATGAAAACTCTCTTGATGAATCTACAATTAAATGAGACGTTTTCCACCAGAAAGAACATGACAAAAGAACCGTTCTCGTGCCGAAAGTTGCCGGAGCCACGCATTTGCCAAATAGAAAGAATGTGCCTCGTGCACTTCATCGAAACCCGAACAAATATTGTTGTAGAACCATGAACCTTCCTRCGATAGCGTGCCTRYTATTCCTAGCTTCGATTTGACAGGTCATGGGACTTGAACCGGGCCCTGCATAAAAAKTYATGTATGTTTAAGCAAAAACACCAATAATTGGTCGAAACTCATAGCCGGAGGGACACGGGGTTTTCTCTTATGGACCCATCGTGCTACCCTACCATGAAAACTCTCTTSATGAATCTACAATTTAAATGAGATGTTTTCCTCCAGAAAGAACATGACAAAAGAACCGTTCTCATGTTCAAAGTTGTCGGAGCCACCCATTTGCTAAATAGAAAGAACGTGCGTCGTGCACTTCATCGAAACCCACACAAATCATATTTTTTAACCATGAACCTTCCTGTGATAACGTGCCCCACTTTCCTAACTTTGAATTTATTAGTCAAGAGACTTGAACCGGGCCCKGCTGCAAAAGTTATGCATGTTTGAGCAAAAACACCAATGTTTGGTCGAAACTCATAGCCGGCGGGTCTYGGGGTTTTCTCGTACGGTCCCATCGTGCTACCCTACCATGAAAACTCTCTTGATGAATCTACAATTTAAATGAGATGTTTTCCACCAGAAAGAACATGGKAAAATAACCATTCTCATGCCGAAAGTTCCCGGAGCAACGCATTTGCCAAATAGAAAGAATGTGCATCGTGCACTTCATCAAAACCCATAGAAATMTTGTTGTATAACCCTGAACCTTCCTGAGATAGCGTGCCCCWCTTTCCTAGCTTCGATTTGACTAGTCAYGGGACTTGAACCGGGCCCAATAGCAAAAGTTATGCATGTTTAAGCAAAACCACCAAATTTTGGTCGAAACTCATAGCCGGCGGGTCACGGGGATTTCTCGTACGGACCCACC
>NW_020201827.1:11690-14045 GCF_001531365.2 Cynara cardunculus var. scolymus
TGTGATAGCGTCCCTCTCATTATTAGCTTCGATTTGACAGGTCATGGGACCTGAACTGGGCCCTGCAGTAAAAGTTAGGAATGTTTAAGCAAAAACACCAAATTTTGGTTGAAACTCAAAGCCGGTGGGCCGCGGGGTTTTCTCGTATGGACCCACCATGCTACCCTGTCATGAAAACTCTCTTGATGAATCTACAATTAAATGAGACGTTTTCCACCAGAAAGAACATGACAAAAGAACCGTTCTCGTGCCGAAAATTGACGGAGCCACGCATTTGCCAAATAGAAAGAATTTGCCTCGTGCACTTCATCGAAACCCGAACATATATTATTGTAGAACCATGAACCTTCCTACGATAGCGTGCCTATTATTCCTAGCTTCGATTTGACAGGTCATGGGACTTGAACCGGGCCCTGCATAAAAATTTATGTATGTTTAAGCAAAAACACCAATAATTGGTCGAAACTCATAGCCGGAGGGTCACGGGGTTTTCTCTTATGGACCCATCGTGCTACCCAACCATGAAAACTCTCTTGATGAATCTACAATTTAAATGAGATGTTTTCCACCAGAAAGAACATGACAAAAGAATCGTTCTCATGTTCAAAGTTACCGAAGCCACCCATTTGCCAAATAGAAAGAACGTGCGTCGTGCACTTCATCGAAACCCACACAAATCATGTTTTTTAACCATGAACCTTCCTGCGATAATGTGCCCCTCTTTCCTAGCTTTGATTTTATTAGTCAAGAGACATGAACCGGGCCCTGCAGCAAAAGTTATGCATGTTTGAGCAAAAACACCAATGTTTGGTCGAAACTCATAGCCGGCTGGTCACGGGGTTTTCTCGTACGGTCCCATCGTACTACCCTACCATGAAAACTCTCTTGATGAATCTACAATTTAAATGAGATGTTTTCCACTAGAAAGAACATGGTCATCTAGTGGTATTACTTGCACGTCATCTACAATTTAAATGCATGTTTGAGATGTTCTCTATCCATGATCTCTATGGGTTTCTCAACGAAATGCAGTTGATCGTTAACTTGCATGTCATCTAGTGGTATTACTTGAGTTTCATCTGTTAGGCATCTTTTGAGATTCGATACATGGAATGTATCATGAATAGTGCTTAACTCCGGGGGCAAATCTAGCTTATATGTCACTGGTCCAATCCTTTCTGCTATTTCGAAAGGGCCAATATAACGAGGGCCCAACTTGTCTCTCTTTCCAAAATGTATCACTCCTTTCCATGGTGAGACCTTTAAGAAAACTTTATCGCCTTTCTAAAATTCTAATGGTCTCCTCCGATTGTCAGCATAACTTTTCTGACGATCCCTTGCTTCTATTCGCCCTTACCAGAGCTTCTGGTTGCGAGACCAGACCCTCTGTGGCAATATCTATACTTAGAGAAATTCTAAGAAATCCTTCCATCGATCCTCTGGTTCTTCATCGGCTCTTGGCCAGCGCCTCTGGTCTTCTTGACCAGCGCCTCTGGCCCTACATGGACACTCATCAAGAATCGAGCACTCCAATTTTCATCACCTCGGGTCTTCTTGACCAGCGCCTCTGGTCCAACAAGGACACTTGGCTAAGGTTAAGCATTCTATCTTCCATCGCCTCTGGTCTTCTTGACCAGCGCCTCTTGTCCTACATGGACACTTAACAAGAAATCGAGCTTTCTAATTTCCTTTGCCTCTAGTCCTACATGGGCACTTAACAAGAAATCGAGCATTCTAATTTCCTTAGCCTCTGGTCCTTTTGACCAGCGCCTTTAGTCTTAGGAAACGGATATTCATAAAAAAAAATGCAACAAGATTAAGGGTTTTCAAAATTATTTCTTTTGCTGGAGCATATCTTTGTTCAGATCGATTAAGTTTTTCTCATTACATATAAATTAAGCATAGGTGATCAGGCTCTGCTTAAGCGAYATGTAACAATATGACCCGCTTTAAAACACATAAATTTCAGATTTCTTGAAATCTATTTGGAAAAATTTTAGTTATAGTCGATGGTTTCTAAAGAAAACCAGCGTTCTCTATAACTGAAGCTCTGATACCAAATCTGTCACACCCCGCTAAAGCGGAAACACGGGATGCTAACAGACAAACGAGTCATAGCAAACAATTTATAAATAACACTATTTCGAGTCATTTCAAAAACAAAATGGTTCATCGACATAACATGAATTAGAATTTACACAACGTTCACAAATACATCAAAAACTTGACTTAATCGATCTTGGCTCAAGTATGCTCCYTTAAAATCCAAACCACTCACTTAGAACCTGAAAATCATGGAAATAAAAACGKGGTCAACTACAAAGAGTTGGTGAGTTCACGGGTTTTCACATGCAC
>NW_020201827.1:15646-17330 GCF_001531365.2 Cynara cardunculus var. scolymus
AAGGGGTATTTATATGGGGATTCAATATAAAGAATGGGCTGACCTCTAAAGGCCCAAGCCCAAAAAGACTTTTATTTACAAAATAAAAGTCCCCAATAAATACAACAAACTAAACAATTTTGAAAAAAGATTTTTAAAGCTCCACTCTTTCAAAATAATAATTGGCAACCAAATATAAAAGATTGGAACTTTGGAAATTTGAATTTTTGAGAAGAACGAAACAAAAGTATCGACTTTATTTTTATGTGAAATATTTCAAAACTATTTGGCATTGCACGAACTAACTTGGTTAGCTACCCGCCGACACGTGACCTAACAAACTAATCTTGGAAGATAAGCAAGATGATCTCAGATCATCAAAGCTAAATCCTAGAAAGACTTAGTTTTCAATAAAGGTCCTAAAATGGGATACTAACCTGAAATTTCAAAATGCAGAATTGTCACAGAAACCCACACAAATCATGTTGTATAATGATGAACCTTACTACGATAGCGTGCCTCTCATTCCTAGCTTTGAATTGACAGGTCATGGGACTTGAACCAGGCCCTGCAGCAAAAGTTATGCATGTTTAGGCAAAAACACAAATTTTTGGTCGAAACTCATAGCCGGCGGGTGACGAGGTTTTCTCGTACGGACCCATCGTACTACCCTGCCATGAAAAATCTCTTAATGAATCTACAATTGAAATGAGATATTTTCCACCAGAAAGAACATGACAATAGAACCGTTTCCATGTCGAAAGTTGTCGGGCCACGCATTTACCAAATAGAAAGAACGTGCCTCGTGCACTTTATCGCAAACAAATCATGTTGTAGAACCATGAACCTTCCGGCAATAGCGTCCCTCTCATTCTTAGCTTCAATTTGACAGGTCGTGGGAATTGAACCGGGCCCTGTAGCAAAAGTTATGCATGTTTAAGAAAAAACACCAAATTTTGGTTGAAACTTATAGCCGGTGGGTCACGGGGTTTTCTCGTACGGACCTACCGTGCTACGCTGCCATGAAAACTCTCTTGATGAATCTGTAACTTAAATGACATATTTTCCACCAGAAAGAACATGACAAAAGAACCATTCTCGTGCTGAAAGTTGTCGGAGCCACGCATTTGCCAAGTAGAAAGAATGCGCCTCGTGCACTTCATCGAAACCCAAAAAAGTCATGTTGTAGAAGCATGAACCTTCTTACGATAGCGTCCCTCTCATTCTTAGCTTTGATTTGATAGGTCATGGGACTTGAACCGGGCCTTGCAGCAAAAGGAACGCATGTTTAAGCAAAAACCCAAATTTTGGTCGAAACTCAAAGCCGGTCGGTCACGGGGTTTTTTCGTACGGACCCACCGTGCTACCCTTCCATGAAAAATCTCTCGATGAATCTACAATTTAAATGAGACATTTTCCACAAGAAAGAACATGATAAAAGAACCATTTTCGTGCCGAAACTTGCCGGAGCCACACACTTGCCAAACAGAAAGAATGTGCCTCGTGCACTTCATCGAAACCCAAACAAATCATGTTGTAGAACCATGAACCTTCCTGCGATAGTGTGCCTGTTATTCCTAGATTCAATTTGACTGGTCATGGACCTTGAACCGGGCCCTGCATAAAAAGTTATGTATGTTTAAGCAAAAACACCAATAATTGGTCGAAACTCATAGCCGGTGGGTCACGGGGTTTTCTCTTACGG
>NW_020201827.1:18885-19512 GCF_001531365.2 Cynara cardunculus var. scolymus
TATGTATGTTTAAGCAAAAACACCAATAATTGGTCGAAACTCATAGCCGGTGGGTCACGGGGTTTTCTCTTACGGACCCATCGTGCTACCCTACCGTGAAAACTCTCTTGATGAATCTACAATTTAAATGAGATGTTTTCCACCAGGAACAACAAGAAAAAAGAACCGTTTCCATGTTTAAAGTTGTCGGAGCCACCCATTTGCCAAATAGAAAGAACGTGCGTCGTGCACTTCATCGAAACCCACACAAATCATGTTGTTTAACCATGAACCTTCCAGCGATAGCGTGCCCATCTTTCCTAGCTTTGATTTGATTAGTCAAGAGACTTGAACCGGGCTCTGCAGCAAAAGTTATGTATGTTTAAACAAAAGAACCAATGTTTGGTCGAAACTCATAGCCTGGCGGGTCACGGGGTTTTCTCGTACGGACGCACCATGCTACCTGTTAGCTCCCATCATCTTTGAATGTAAAAGTATCGAAAAAGTAACACAGCAAGTTTTGACAGAAGATGATCTGTCACAGAAGACCGCAGAGGACATTCAACAATGTATCCCATCTTACAAGTCAAAGGTGACAGAACCTCTGTCGTGTCTCACAGAGGTTCTGGAAGAATGTTGCTCCGTATC
>NW_020201827.1:20921-22009 GCF_001531365.2 Cynara cardunculus var. scolymus
GGATCTCTATGTACTTAGGTTTATTAGCTGCTCGTGCTAAACACGTGWTCATGTCAGTAATCTGCTTTATTTGGACGGCTTAGATTAAATATTTCGTCTAGGTCTGTCTTGGCGGTTATTTGCTTGTATAAAAGCAGCTTTAGGCCTTTGTATTTGATAAGCTTCTACTTTGTAATTGTCAACACTTTTCCATGTGAAAATCATTTGAAGCATTTCTTTCTCTGTGTTCTTCAAGAGTTCTTCATTGTGTTCTTATTGATTTCTACCTGCTTGATTTATAACTGTCCGCTTCATACTCAATGTCTATCTATTTAATCCAGTAAGTTTTCAATACCCTGAACTGAGTAATACGGTCCAACACTACCCTGTCATGAAAACTCTCTTGATGAATCTATAATTTAAATGAGATATTTTCCACCAGAAAGAACATGACAAAAGAACCCTTCTCATGTCAAAAGTTGCCGGAGCCACGTATTTGCCAAATAGAAAGAACGTGCCTCGTGCACTTCATCGAAACCCACACAAATCATGTTTTATAATGATGAACCTAACTACGATAGTGTGCCTCTCATTACTAGCTTTGAATTGACAGGTCATGGGACTTGAACCGGGCCCTGCAGTAAAAGTTATGCGTGTTTAGGCAAAAACACAATTTTTTGGTCGAAACTCATAGCCGGCGAGTGACGAGGTTTTCTCGTACGGACCCATCGTACTACCCTGCCATGAAAAAATCTTAATGAATCTACAATTTAAATGAGATGTTTTCGACCAGAAAGAACATGACAATAGAACCGTTTCCATGTCGAAAGTTGTAGGAGCCACGCATTTGCCAAATAGAAAGAACGTGCCTCGTGCACTTTATCGGAACCCAAACAAATCATGTTTTAGAACCATGAACCTTCCTGAGATAGCGTCCCTCTCATTCTTAGCTTCGATTTGACAGGTCATGGGACTTGAACCGGGTCTTGTAGCAAAAGTTATGCATGTTTAAGGAAAAACACCAAATTTTGGTCGAAACTTATAGCCGGTGGGTCACGGGGTTTTCTCGTACGGACCTACCGTGCTACGCTGCCATGAAAACTCTCTTG
>NW_020201827.1:24184-31725 GCF_001531365.2 Cynara cardunculus var. scolymus
AACCGGGCCCAGCAGCAAAAGTTATGCATGTTTAAGCAAAAACACCAAATTTTGGTCGAAACTCATAGCCGGCGGGTCACGGGGTTTTCTCGTACAAACCTACCATGCTACCCTGCCTCGAAAAATCTCTTGATGAATCTACAATTTAAATGAGATATTTTCCACCAGAAAGAACATGACAAAAGAACCGTACTTGTGCCGAAAGTTGCCGGAGCCACGCATTTGCCAAATTGAAAGAATGTGCCTCGTGCACCTCATCGAAACCCAAACAAATCATGTTGTAGAACCATTAAACTTCTTGCGATAGCGTCACTCTCATTCTTATCTTTGATTTGACAGGTCATGGGACTTGAACCGGGACCTGAAGCAAAAGTTATGCATATTTAAGCAAAAATAACAAATTTTGGTCGAAACTCATAGCCGGTGGGTCACGGGGTTTTATCGTACGGACCCACCGTGCTACCCTGCCATGAAAACTCTCTTCAAGAATCTACAATTTAAATTAGACGTTTTCCACCCGAAAGAACATGATAAAAGAAACATTCTCGTGCTGAAAGTTGACGGAGCCACGCATTTGCCAAATAGAAAGAATGTGCCTCGTGCACTTCATCGAAACCCAAACAAATCATGTTGTAGAACCATGAACCTTCATGCGATAGCGTGCCTGTTATACCTAGCTTCGATTTGACAGGTCATGGGACTTGAACCAGGCCCTGCATAAAAAGTTATGTATGTTTAAGCGAAAACACCAATAATTGGTCGAAACTCATAGCTGGAGGGTCACGGGGTTTTCTCTTACGGACCAATCGTGCTTCCCTACCTTGAAAACTCTCTTCATGAATATACAATTTAAATGAGATGTTTTTCACCAGGAAGAACATGACAAAAGATCCATTCTCATGTTGAAAGTTGCCGGAGCCACCCATTTGCCAAATAGAAAGAACGTGCGTCGTGTGATAGCATGCCCCTCTATCCTAGCTTTGATTTTATTAGTCAAGAGACTTGAACCGGGCCATGCGGCAAAAGTTATGCATGTTTAAGCAAAAACACCAATGTTTGGTCGAAACGCATAGCCAGCAGGTCACGGGGTTTTCTCCTATGGTCCCATGGTGCTACCCTGCCATGAAAACTCTCTTGATGAATCTATAATTTAAATGAGATATTTTCCACCAGAAAGAACATGACAAAAGAATCGTTCTCATGTCGAAAGTTGCCAGAGCCATGCATTTGCCAAATAGAAAGAACGTGCCTCGTGCACTTCATCGAAACCCACACAAATCATGTTGTATAATGATGAACCTTACTATGATAGCGTGCCTCTCATTCCTAGCTTTGAATTGACAGGTCATGGGACTTGAACCGGGACCCACAGCAAAAGTTATGCTTGTTTAGGCAAAAACACAAATTTTTGGTCGAAACTCATAGCCGGCGGGTCACGCGGTTTTCTCGAACGGACCAATCGTGCTACCCTGCCATGAAAAATCTCTTAATCAATCTACAATTTAAATGATATGTTTTCCACCAGGAAGAACATGACAATAAAACCATTTCCATGTCGAAAGTTGTCGGAGCCATGCATTTGCCAAATAGAAAGAACGTGCCTCGTGCACTTTATCGAAACCCAAACAAATCATGTTGTAGAACCATTAACCTTCCTTCAATAGCGTCCCTCTCATTCTTAGCTTCGATTTGACAGGTCATGGGACTTGAACCGGGCCTTGCAGTAAAAGTTATGCATGTTAAAGCAAGAACACCAAATTTTGGTCGAAACTCATAGTCGGTGTGTCGCGGGGTTTTCTCGTACGGACCTACCGTGCTACCCTGCCATGAAAACTCTCCTGATGAATCGACAATTTAAATGAGATATTTTCCACCAGAAAGAACATGACAAAAGAACCATTGTTGTGCGAAAGTTGTCGGAGCCACGCATTTGCCAAATAGAAAGAATGTACCTCGTGCACTTCATCAAAACCCAAATAAATCATGTTGTAGAACCATGAACCTTCTTGCGATAGCATCACTCTCATTCTTAGCTTCGATTTGAAAGGTCATGGGACTTGAACCGGGCCCTGAACGAAAAGTTATGCATGTTTAAGCAAAAACAACAATTTTGGTCGAAACTCATAGCCGGTGGGTCACGGGCTTTTCTCGTACGGACCCACCGTGCTACCCTTCCATGAAAACTCTCTTCATGATTCTATAAATGAGATGTTTTCCACCGGAAAGAACATGACAAAATAACCGTTCTCGTGCTGAAAGTTGACGGAGCCATGCATTCGCCAAATAAAAAGAATGTGCCTTGTGCACTTCATCGAAACCCAAACAAATCATGTTGTAGAACCATGAACCTTCCTGCGATAGCATGCCTATTATTTCTAGCTTCGATTTGACAGGTCATGGACTTGAACCGGGCCCTGCATAAAAAGTTATGTATGTTTAAGCAAAAACACCCGATAATTGGTCGAAACTCATAGCTGGAGGAGGGTCATGGGGTTTCCACTCACGGACCCATCGTGCTACCCTGCCTTGAAAACCCTGTTCATGAATCTAAAATTTAAATGAGATGTTTTCCACCAGAAAGAACATGACAAAAGAACCGTTCTCATGCTGAAAGTTGCCAGAGCCACGCATTTGACAAATAGAAAGAACGTGCCTCGTGCACTTCATCAAAACCCACACAAATCATGTTGTATAATGATGAACCTTACTATGATAACGTGCCTCTCATTCCTAGCTTTGAATTGACAGGTCATGGGACTTGAACCGGAACCCACAACAAAAGTTATGCATGTTTAGGCAAAAACACCAATTTTTGGTCGAAACAAATAGCCGACTGGTCACGGGGTTTTCTCGTACGGACCCACCATGCTACCCTTCCATGAAAAATCTCTTGATGAATTTACTATGTAAAGGAGATGTTTTCCAGCAGAAAGAACATGACATTAGAACTGTTTCCATGACTAAAGTTGATGGAGCCACGCATTCGCCAAATAGAAAAAACGTGCCTCGTGCACTTTATCAAAACCCATTCAAATCATGTTGTAGAACCATGAACCTTCCGACGATGGCGTCCCTCTCATTCTTAGCTTCTATTTGACAAGTCATTGAACTTGAACCGGGACCTGCAGCAAAAGTTATTCATGTTTAAGCAAAAACACAAATTTTGGTCGAAACTGATAGCCGGTGGGTCACGGGGTTTTCTCGTATGGACCTACCGTGCTACCCTGCCATGAAAACTCTCTTGATGAATCTATAATTTAAATGAGATATTTTCCACAAGAAAGAACATGACAAAAGAACCGTTCTCGTGCCGAAAGTTGCCGGAGCCACGCATTTGCCAAATAGAAATAATGGGTCTCGTGCACTTCATCGAAACCTAAACAAATAATGTTGTAGAACCATGAACCTTCTTGTGATAGCATCCCTCTCATTCTTAGCTTCGATTTGACAGGTCATGCGACTTGAACCGGGCCCTAAAGCAAAAGTTATGCATGTTTAAGCAAAAACACCAAATTTTGGTCGAAACTCGTAGCCGGTGGGTCACGGGGTTTTATCGTACGGACCAACCGTGCTACCCTGCCATGAAAACTCTCTTGATGAATCTACAATTTAAATGAGACATTTTCTACCAGAAAGAACATGACAAAAGAACCGTTCTCGTGCCAAAAGTTGCCGGAGCCACGCACTTACCAAATAGAAAGAATGTGCCTCGTGCACTTCATCGAAACCTAAACAAATCATGTTGTAGAACCATGAACCTTCCTGCGATAGCGTGCCTGTTATTCCTAGCTTCGATTTGACAGGTCATGGGACTTGAACCGGGCCTTGCATAAAAAGTTATGTATGTTTAAACAAAAAAGCCAATAATTGGTTGAAACTCATAGCCGGAGGGTCACGAGGTTTTTTCTTACGAACCCATCGTGCTATCCTGCAATGAAAACTCTCTTGATGAATCTATAGTTTAAATGAGATGTTTTCTACCAGAAAGAACTTGACAAAAGAATCGTCCTCATGCGGAAAGTTGCTGGAGCCACCCATTTGCCAAATAGAAAGAACGTGCGTCGTGCACTTCATCGAAACCCACACAAATCATGTTGTATAACCATGAACCTTCCTTCAATAGTATGCCCCTCTTTCCTATCTACAATTTGATTAGTCATGGGACTTGAACCGGGCCCTGCAGTAAAAGTTATGCATGTTTAAGCAAAAACACCATTGTTTGTTCGAAACTCATAGCCGGCGGGTCATGGGTTTTCTCGTACGGACCCATCGTGCTATCCTGCCATGAAAAATGTCTTGATGAATCTACAACTTAAAGGAGATGTTTTCCACCAGAAAGAGCATGACAATAGCCGGTGGGTCACGGGGTTTTCTCGTACGAACCTATCGTGCTACCATGCCATGAAAACTCTCTTGAAGAATCTACAATTTAAATGAGATATTTTCCACCAGAAAGAACATGACAAAAGAACTATTCTTGTGCCGAAAGTTGCCGGAGCCACGCATTTGCCAAATAGAAAGAATATGCCTCGTGCACTTCATCGAAACCCAAACAAATCATGTTGTAGAACTTTGAACCTTCTAACGATAGCGTCACTCTCATTCTTAGCTTCGATTTGACAGGTCATGGGACTTGAACCGGGCCCTGAAGCAAAAGTTATGCATGTTTAAGCAAAAACAACAAATTTTGGTCGAAACTCATAGCCTATGGGTAATGGGGTTTTCTCGTACTGACCCACCTGCTACCCTTCGATGAAAACTCTCTTCATGAATCTATAATTTAAATGAGACGTTTTCCACCAGAAAAAACATGACAAAAGAACCGTTCTCGTGCCGAAAGTTAACGGAGCCGCGCATTTGCTAAATAGAAAGAATGTGCCTCGTGCACTTCATCAAAACCCAAACAATTCATGTTGTAGAACCATGAACCTTCTGGCGATAGCGTGCCTCTCATTTCTAGCTTCGAATTGATAGGTCATGGGACTTGAACCGGGCCATGCAGCAAAAGTTATGCAAGTTTAGGCAAAAACACCAAATTTTGGTCGAAACTCATAGCCGGCGGGTCACGGGGTTTTCTCGTACGGACCCATCGTGCTACCCTGGCTTGAAAACTCTCTTGATGAATCTACAATTTAAATGAGGTGTTTTCCACCAGAAAGAACATGACAAAAGAACCGTCCTCATGCTGAAAGTTATCGGAGCCACCCATTTGCCAAATAGAAAGAACGTGCGTCGTGCACTTCATCGAAACCCACACAAATCATGTTGTATAACCATGAACCTTCCTGCAATAGAGTGCCCCTCTTTCCTATCATCGATTTGATTAGTCATGGGACTTGAAACGGGCCCTGCAGTAAAAGTTATGCATGTTTAAGCAAAAACACCAATGTTTGGTCGAAATTCATAGCCGGCGGCTCACGGGGTTTTCTCGTACGGACCCATCGTGCTACCCTGCAATGAAAAATCTCTTGATAAATCTACAACTTAAAGGAGATGTTTTCAATCAGAAAGAACATGACAATAGAACCATTTACATGCCGAAAGTTGTCGGGGCCACGCATTTTCCATATAGAAAGAACGTGCCTCGTGCACTTTATCAAAACCCAAACAAATCATGTTGTAGAACCATGAACCTTCTTGCTATAGTGTCCCTCTCATTCTTAGCTTCGATTCGACAGGTCATGGAACTTGAACCGGGCCTTGCAGCAAAAGTTATGCATGTTTAAGCAAAAACATCAATGTTTGGTCGAAACTCATAGCCGGCGCGTCACGGGTTTTCTCTAGATGAATCTACAACTCAAAGGAGATGTTTTCCCCCAGAAAGAACATGACAATAGAACCATTTCCATGTCGAAACTTGCCGGAGCCACGCATTTGTCAAATAGAAAGAATGTGCCTCGTGCACTTCATCGAAACCCAAACAAATCATGTTGTAGAACCATGAACCTTCCTACGATACCGTGCCTGTTATCCCTAGCTTCGATTTAACTGGTCATGGGACTTGAACCGGGCCCGGCATAAATTTATGTATGTTTAAGCAAAAACACCAATAATTGGTCGAAACTCATAGCCGGGGGGTCACGGGGTTTTCTCTTACTGACCCATCGTGCTACCCTGCCATGAAAACTCACTTGATGAATCTACAATTTAAATGAGATGGTTACCACCAGAAAGAACATGACAAAAGAACCGTTCTCATGCTGAAAGTTGCCGGAGCCACCCATTTGCCAAATAGAAAGAACGTACATCATGCACGTCATCGAAACCCACACAAATCATGTTGTTTAACCATGAACCTTCCTGCGATAGCATGCCCCTCTTTTCTAGCTTCGATTTGATTAGTCAACGGACTTGAACCAGGCCCTGCAGCAAAAGTTATGCATGTTTAAGCAATAACACCAATGTTTGGTCGAAACTCATAGCCGGCGGGTCACGGGGTTTTCTCGTACGGTCCCATCGTGCTACCCTACCAGGAAAATCTCTTGATGAATCTACAATTTAAATGAGATGTTTTCCACCATAATGAACAAGGTAAAATGACCGTTCTCGTGCCGAAAGTTGCCGTTGCAACGCATTTGCCAAATAGAAAGAACGTGCATCGTGCACTTCATCGAAACCCACAAAAATCATGTTGTATAACCATGAACTTTCTTGCGGTAGCGTGACCTTCTTTCCTAGCTTCGATTTGACAAGTCATGAGACTTGAACCGGGCCCAGCAGCAAAAGTTATGCATGTTTAAGCAAAAACACCAAATTTTGGTCAAAACTCATAGTCGGCAGGTCACGCGGTTTTCTCTTATGGACCCAACGTGCTACCCTGCCATGAAAACTCTCCTGATGAATACAATTTAAATGAGATGTTTACCACCAGAAAGAACATGACAAAAGAACCGTTCTCATGCTGAAGGTTGCCGGAGCCACCCATTTACCAAATAGAAAGAACGTGCGTCATGCACTTCTTCGAAACCCACACAAATCATGTTGTTTGACCATGAACCTTCCTGCGATAGCGTGCCCCTCTTTCCTAGCTTTGATTTTATTAGTCAAGACTTGAACCGGGCCCTGCAGCAAAAGTTATGCATGTTTAAGCAAAAACATTAATGTTTGGTCGAAACTCATAGTCGGCGGGTCACGGGGTTTTCTCGTACGGTCCCATCGTGCATCCCTACCATGAAAACTCTCTTGATGAAGCTACAATTTAAATGAGATGTTTTCCACCAGAAAGAACATGGAAAATAACCGTTCTCGTGCCGAAAGTTCCCGGAGCAACGCATTTGCCAAATAGAAAGAACGTGCATCGTGCACTTCATCGAAACCCACATAAATCATGTTGTATAACCATGAACCTTCCTGAGATAGTGTGCCCCTCTTTCCTAGCTTCGATTTGCCTAGTCATTGGACTTAAACCGGGCCCAGCAGCAAAAGTTATGCATGTTTAGGCAAAAAACACCAAATTTTGGTCGAAACTCATAGCCGGCTGGTCACAGGGTTTTCTCGTACGGACCCACCATGCTACCCTGCCATGAAAAATCTCTTGATGA